>NC_087223.1:7085303-7327246 GCF_015104395.2 Macrobrachium nipponense
GAAACTAGAGAGACACCAAAACATCACCTTGTGGGACAACAACACCTTTGTTGTTCTCTTCGTTTTCAGGTGTTGTTTTTCGGCGTTTTTCACTCGTGAATGACTCGTTAATGGCTGAGAGTTTTTGTGAGTGAGGCACTGAGTCTATCGTCTTCAATCTAGACACCAACTAAGGCGGGAGAGTCGAGAGTGACTCGAGAGTCGAGATCATCTTTGGCAGTTTGGGGCCGACCGCACTGAGGCCATGTTTACTTTTACCTTTTTTAAAAACAATTAAACCTTAATTTAACGGTGATTTTCTCCTGTTTTTTTCTGCGCGAGCGTCAGCGCAATGTTTTTGTCATGTACTAAGTGCTTCATAATTTTTGAAACGAATAATATTTGCATTTTTACGAATTATTATTGGTCTTAAAAATCACGACATGGCAACTCTTCGGCTGCGATAAGATCGCAAACCGACTTGGGAATTTTTTTTATAGATTTTAATATTATTTTTCATTTAAAACTGTAATAATTTCTTCAGTTAGCTGTGAAAATGTGTAATTAATTACATCATCGCACAAACTATCACATGTGACGTACGTATGCACGGACAAACCTTAAATAAGCTTCTCGTTTGTATGGACAGTTATCGAGCATGAGGCAGCTAATCAGTGATTAATGTTTCCGTTATAGAATCAAGCAACAGCGTTATTCCCCCGCTTATTTACGTAGAGGGGCGATATTCCATTACTTTGCGTTAATTCTGCGTTACTCTTTTAGTTATTTAATTAAACCACATCACGATAAATAACTGTAGATATAGCGTTGGTCGACTCACTGAGTTGCCAGATGATGAATAAAGTTATATTTTTTCTGGAAAGGACTGATAATTTTTATTTTTGTTTTTTTTTGTGTTTACTTGTAATTATCGATTCTGGGACCAAATTATCGTCCGTGTTCTCATGTAAGTTATGTAGTCAGTGAGTTTCTTGTATTCTCACTCTCATTTTATTGAATATTATTTATTTTTTGGTACTCCTTTATTTTTGAGTTTTTCAAAAACTTTTTTCCTTTCTGTAATTATAATTTTTCTCTCGAAATTATCATAACTTTTTTCCCTTGCAATTATGATAACTTTTTCTCTTTTATTTATAATGATTTTTTCCTTACAATTGTTAAAACTTTTTCCTTTGTAATTAAAATATTTTTTTTGTGATTATAATTTTTTTTAATTATTATAACTATTTTCTGTTATTATTATAACTTTCTTCTTGTAAGATAACTTTATTCCTTGCAATTAATATAACTTTTTTGCCTTGCAATTTTTATAGCCTTTCCCTTGCAATTATTATAAATTTTTCCCTTGTAATTATAACTTTTACCTGGTTATTATCATTATTTACCTTCTACTTATTAAATCTGTTTATCATTGAAATTATCATAACTTTTTCCTTGCAATTATCATTACTTTTCCATTGTTATTGTTATAAAAATGTTTACCTTGTAATTATTATAAATTTTTCCTTGTAATTATTAGAAACTTTCTTATGAGAGAGGGAAAGTAAAAAGTTGATTTCTGTGATTTTTGAACTAACCTTGATCAGGGTTTTGAGTACAGAGTAATTCAGATAGATTTAAGTGCTGCTTTTAATTTAATAAATCACAATGCACTTATTTATAAGTTCAGAATCTTGGTGTTGGTGGGTATAATTTAGGATAACTTCGAGATTGCCTCACAGGTAGGCAGGCAGCAGTGAGTTGCTGCGGACGGGATCTTTAGCGAACCAAGACCTGTTGTGTCTGGAGTTCCACAGGGCAGTGTTCTTGACCACTGATATTTTTAGTGTACAAGTGACATGGATGTTGGCCTAGAGTTACAAGGATTTGGATGTCTCAAAGACTTGTTAGTCCATCCTAAGAGGAGTCATCGTGTGCTCACTTATCTCTAGGAGCAGGTTTTACTGTGCATTCACAGTGTCCTAATGATTTTGTCTAGCTTTCTTTTAAACTCTTCCATAATGTTGATGTTTACAACTTCTGGCGGTAGTTTATTCCATGTGTCACATATCTTGTATGTAAAGAAGTTCCCACAATGGGATGTGTTGTATCTCTTCAGTTCTAGTTGAAGACAAGATTGTTCAGTATGCCGATGATGCAACACTTGTGGGTGTAGTAAAGTCTCCTCTTTTGAGAAATGAAGCTGCCCTGAGCAGCTTCATTTCTTTGGGACATGGGGTATGAGGCTGAACTCCAGTAAAACGAAAACACTATTGATTGGCAGATCTCGTACAGATCTCCCACTCCATCTTCCCCTTCCAGGTGGATTGAACGAGTCTGAAGCTTTTAACTATTCCAGGTGTAACCTTTGACTCGCATCTAACTTTTGAGAAACATCTAAGGAAAGTTTCAGCAAATGCCACACGAAAGTTAGGTATGTTCGTAGGGCCTCACATATTTATAACAGTGATAAAGTCAGTGTAACCTGTTTTAGGTTATTTGTGGTTCTCCGGTGTGGATCTCTGTTCCTGCCAGAGATTTATCTCTCTTCAGATAAGAGTTGTTCGTGGTGGTAGGTTTCTTTTTCTACTAATAGTAGCAGTTATGACTTGAACCATCGACGGACGGTCTCTTGTTTGTCACTTGTTTCGTAAGTGGTATTTCAACAGAGATCTTTCACATTCACAGTTGATCCCACATAACCTTTATCTGCCGAGAACCAGATTCACTCAACAGCAGAAGCACCAATATGTGGTAAATGTGGATCACTGTCGAACTTCTCTGTTCCAGAGGTCCTTTTATTCCTCACACTTTTACACTGTGGAACAGCCTCCCAGAGGAGGAAGTCGTGCAATTGCAACTTCTGCAGAAGTTCAATCAAGATGCATTGCATTATTACGCTAATGCTATTCTCATTGTATTTTAATACATTTTAGATATTTAATTTTTCCTTATTTAATAAGTGGGATCTCTTCTTTCTGTGTTTTCCTGTTCTGCCTCTTCCTTTCTCCTAATGAACACCATAATATTCTGTGGAAGCTTGAATTTCAAGTCAGTGGCCCCTTTGGTGGCTTGTTGCTTATGAATAGGTTTCATCAACTGAATAATTAAAATAATGATAATAATAATACAGAGATTATTGTAAACCTTTTATCAAGATAGAAGAAAATTTACTTGTGGACATTTACACACTGTGAGAAAACAGTCAAAATAATATATATATACATTATATATATATATTGTAGCTTAGCTGTCATTATTTTATAGTTAATATTTGAGTTTTTAGTACATTTTTATGTTAGGTATGTAATTGTTGTTTTCTTTCGTACTGGTGGTTATCTAGGTGTATTATATTGGCTACGTTTGGGCGCTGTATATCTTATTGATTAACCTTATTCTGCAGCAAGGATGTTATAGTCTTCAATTTGTGTACTGCCCTTGGTTCAGTAAAAGCCAGGGGACCTCTCTGTCCCAAGGTAATCACAGTTATACCTGTATTTATTTATTGAGATCACGGCCTTTGACCCTCTGCTGACGTCTTTAGTGGAGCTTGTGGAAGCCTTCCAACACCATAGTTTGGGATCAATTTTCCCTGCCACCCAGAATAAGCCTCCAGGAGTTTGTTATTGTCCTCCAAGAGGAGACCTATAAAGTCGTTTGAGGAAGTGGTTAGGGATATTAGATTGTATTTGTTAGGGTATTCTTACTTTTCGCTTGCCTCCTCCTTTCTGGACCCTCTCCCCTTTTTGTATGTATGTGTTGATGACCTGTCTTTAATTGTGTAATTGTTTTCTTTTGCAAGAAGTTAAGAGTGAGTGCTTCTCATTAGTTACTGTATTATTGAGGTTCAGGTGTTATTTCTGTCTGAAACTTATGTATTAAAATTAAGTATTTTTTTATGGTATTTTCTTTGTCCCCTTGAATTGACTTTACGCTCTTATTGAAGTTGGATACTGTTCCACCTTTTGTGGACTTAGTATGGTGTTTTGGTGAATACTACTTGATAAAAGTTTAGTGTTTTGTGTGGTGGTCAAACCAGCCATCACAATATATATATATATATATATATATATATATATATATATATATATGTGTGTGTGTGTGTGTATATATTCATATCCTTCAACATTGCTGTAGTCTTTAGAACAGTCAACTCACTGTCAGGTACATCATTCATTACTTATGTCAAAAGGAACCCAGTGGAATATGCTGTTATGGAATACGCTTAGATTACTCTGTCTCACCCAGGGGTTGAACCCAAGTAAGTGTATGTGTGTTTGTGTGTGTCTGTGAGTGTGAACCACTAAGTGTAGCAGGAGGTAAAATTCAGCCCTGTGGGATACCATCCAAAACTAAGATGATGTTATCACCATCAGCTGCACCTTCAAACACAACGGTGCACGGAGTGTCGTCTGCTATGCCACATGCCATTCCCTCATAATCTTTCAATCGATTCTCAGCGTCACCTACAACCTTGAGTTTCAGTTTGGTCAGCTTGACAGAACTCTTGTGCAGAGCACCCCTCAATAACTCTCGTATGTCTTTAGTCCGCTCGCTCATCTCTGCGTCCTGAAAGCCGACAGACAGCGGTTTTTGCCACCCGTAGGCTTTGAACACCTCGCTGAGGGGGCCCAGCATTTCTGCAGAGGCGCAGTAGACCCACAAGTCAAGTTTTGCACTCCTTGGGATAGGTGATGCAGTGCAACAGTGTGCAAAGTTTCTGAGATCTTCAGTGCTTTCTATCATTACACTCAGTTGGATAGCTGCTTCTTTCTCTTGGGAGCATTTTAAGACGCTAATTAAGTCACTTTTGTTTTTGTCTTGCAACTTTCCATTAAATGTTAGGGTTATTGTGTCCGTCTTTACGAGGTGACCTAAACATTGCTCCATATCTGCAGAGAGAGCAAAATTACACATTATACTAACAGGAGTTGTTGGTGAGACTTCCATCATCGTGGACAGCATTTGGCCTAAACCATCTGGCAGAGACTCTTCACGATTAAGCCATAGTTTACATTTGTGTGGACTGAACTTTGTTTTCCTTAGCAAGAACTCTACCGCTTCAAGAACCTCAGTGTCGTAAGAATTTGGTGATAAAAACTCGATGCCGTTCCATTCAAAGATGACGTTCCATTCAAAGACTTCTCGAAGAAGCTTACAGACAGCTGGGTGCTCATGACATTCCCTGAGAAATGTAGCCCACTGAACCCATGCTGTGGTAGATGTCGCTTGTCGATACACTATGACGATTTTCCTCAAGTAATCAAGATTGATGTCGCCTTTTGAGGTTTCCATTGCAGCCAAAAACTGTAATGTGTTTTGCTTATCGACTTTTTCAGCGTCAGTCTCAAAGCTGTATTGGGATTCATCATAATGATCTACTTTTAATTCTTCCGTGTGTGATACCAACCTCTCACATTGACTTTTATATTCACCCACAAAATAGTTTCCAGGAGGACCTTTTGGATTCTCATTTAAGTACACAGCAGCAAGGTATCCCTGGAAAAGTTTGTGGAAAAATTCCCACTCATATTGTATCTTGAACTTCTTTTTTATTTTGATGCACTTCATAAAACAGGACAGAGCATCTATCGGGTCTATGTTGTTGTTTTCTGCCTCTTGGATGAGCTCGTCTGTTCGATTCTCATCTAGCACCTGCATGCTGTTTTTGAGCATCTCCCAAGCCACTTTACTGAGGGCCTTGAGCCACTTCTGACACGTGCGTTCGACCAGGCTGATGTGTCGCGACTCTCCAAGCCTCCGCTGAGTCCTCTCAGCAAGTTGCTTGATTTTCAACTCTGTGATTTCCTGGTGAATGCGCATCGCCGTTGTCATCTGATACAAGGGCGTTTCGTCATTGAGCCACAATGACACCAGCATCGTCATTGTCAGTGGCAGGCACAGTGAGGTATACATATGGTGCTCTAGTTCTTGGAGTCTCTCATACAGCCTATTGCGAGTGCTTTCATAATCACTTACATTCGCCTTGACTGTTGCCAGCAGTTTACCAAGGTACTCCCTGCGCTGATTACTGTCAAAACCTTTTGCAAAGAAAATACAAGTATTCTTCTTGTTGGATGACATTAAGGTCTTGGCATCCTCGGTAAATTCCGGTCTGCAGGTTATGATTTTCCTGTTCTTAGGAAATTTCTTAGCCAGTTCTCTGACGATAGTCCTCACATTTGAGCCTGCCTCGTCGAGACCATCGATGATGAAGAGAATGCAACATTTCTGAAGGGCCGGTATCACATCTTCCTGCCGGATAGTGCTGCACGTGTTGGACAGCAGTTCCTCAATCAAGTATTCTCGCAGAGATTTTGAGTTGACCGTGTGGCACTGTATGAATATTATGATCTCAACATCTGGCAAATTTATGTATTCTCCCTTAACAGAGGCCCATTTATCAAGAATGTATTTACAGACGTGACTTTTCCCAACGCCTGCGATCCCTTCGATGATCATGACCTGCGGAAGAGTGTTGTTCTCAATGCGATAAGATAAGATATCCTCCACTGACATAACATAGTTATTCATGTCTTTGATGGTTACGTTCGTAAAGATTTCTGACTCGTGAAGGCCGTTGTTTTCCTCTGCCGCTGGAACCTGAATCCACTGCACTAGAGCTGATGACCACAAATCGAGATAGTGCGGAAACAACTCATCCTGAGAGTTGACTACCAGCTTGTTCACGATATCCTGGCGCAGGTCTTCCAGTTCCTTCTGATAAGACTTTAGAGAGTATTTCGAAGTCGAGCTGAGAATCTCGTCTAATTTGATTCTGGCGATTTTCACATCCTGCGAGAGGTCAATGTTTTTCCACTGGCTGACCTTGCACAGTATGTTCTCCAGTAGTGTCTTCAACTTCAATGAGCGCTCTTGAAGTTCTTCGTCGCTCAACGTGACGGCTTCGTGCGCCAGGAAGTTTCTCTCGCGCTTGATGCAGTACAACATGTGCTCAAGCTCCTCATCAACTCCGCTTGCCGTTGGTTCCATCCACTTCTTATCAGAAGCAGGTGCAAGACCACAAACCCACTGGAGTAGTTTGTACAGAAATGTAATGTCAAAGGTTTGCCAGTCGGTTCCTGCCTCCAAGGTATTTCTCTCATGTAGAGTAAAGATTTTTCTGTATCGTGTGTTGGAGAAACCTAGAACATGACTGCAGTAATCTTTAACACTTTGCCCTCCTCCACTGTATAGTGCAGTGCAAACCTGCAGGAAATAAAAAGATAAACAGCTTAACAAGAATCCTTTTCAAACAAACTTTTTATATATTTTACACTAACTATGGTTGCTATAGTTTATTTTGTTATAAATCAAGTACTTTTCTATTCTGTAGTTGTGGATGAGTTATTATATGAATATACCAGATGTGTTGTGTATTAAAAATGGCATAAGAGGGATCTTTGCTTGCAGTCTGTTGCATTTCATAGAAATCTGGTATGACATAAACCACAGACTTATTGTTAATAGCTTTGAAAGAGCGATGGAAAAAGTGACTGTCCTGTCAGCAGTGCTTGCATTCACTTTGTACCAGTGCATTTTCAAATTTGTAAATAAAGAAACTCAGATGATATAGTATAGAGAAACTCATGCACAATACACTATGTTATTTGTAGCATTAATACATAACGGAGTGTTATGATTTGTAGTCTTTGAATTATGCAGATGCTCCAGCTGTGCAAGTTAAGATGTTGCCCTGAGCACACAGAATTCAAAACTATCACCATACAACCTAGTAACTGTGTAAATGGTTAGTGGCGATCAATTGAAAACCATCATGCTTGCAAACAAAGGAATATAAAAGTGTAAAACAGCTTACTTTGGCCAGGATGGTAGTTGTGGGTCCTTTAGGTCGAAGCATAATGAAATACTTGAGCAAGTTCTCATCTTCCCTGGAGACTTCATCCTCCGGCAAGGGTCCAGGTGGTGTGTCGCTGAATATTGTGGCTGCAGAGGGTTGGATGAATTCTTCAACATCATCGCCCGGCATGTCTACCTCCTGAGACGTTGGCAGACACGCCGATGTCTGGGCAGCCCCAGATGTCCCTGGAGCATTGCTAGGAGAATCCGTGTTTGTGTCTGGAGGTACTGCAGCACTTTCTGCATTCGGGAGAGGCTCAGACATCCCAAAAACTCCTCTAGTTGATTGGTTGGTGATAACTGTGGTCTCCGGACCTTCTGTTGTGTCTTCAAGATGAAGTTCTGACTTCCTTAGTTAGCATTGGGTTTCATGCATGGGCAGTTGGCACTGCAAGGCAGAATAAGAAGTCTGTAGGGGGCATTTTTCAAGGTTCAGTATGTTACATAGGGTCTTGGAGTAAACTTTGATATCGGCATTTCATACAATTCCCATAAGATTTTAAATACTTAAGGTTCTAGTAAGGAAGACAAATTTGTTAAGCTACCTTTCCAGCTGAGTTTCGGTTGTAAAAAAAAAACTTTTTGGGGTGTCACCCAAACCCTAATAGCTCCATGTTGGTTGTTCCCATCAATGTCATCCCTGTAAACAAAGGCATTTCTGGTAAAGAAAATTGGAATTAAATACATATACATTATATATACTACATACATATATGTATGTAGTATATATAATGGTGAAAAATAAGAGAACAGGGTGTAGGTCCTGACTTTATTTCCAAGCCATTGGTGAAGGACTGATACATAGTATTAGAATTCACAAATATATATACTACAGACAGTACTGACGAACATACACACAGGGCAGGTGTCAAGGAAGGAGTGGCTCTCAAAACTCATTTGGCTAAAATTCACAATATACTCTCAATGGACACTACCGATAAGGTAAACGTGCCCACCGAAGGAGACTACAAATCCACACCTGCCAGGTGTCAGGGAGGCGGGGTTGGAAATCTCATTAGCACTGCTGCCCCCTTGCTGTGTTTACAAAATATGGTAATCGTATCACCATATATCACTGCTGCCTACCTGAAAATGTGAACAATTTCCAAGTGCCTTTTGATATCAGAGGATCAAGTTTATACGTCCCTTGACTGATATTCGTATTATGGTTGTAACTTTCAATGACATTCCTTTCCAGTGCATCATTAGATTACACAATCCTTTTTGCCCCTTCCCAGTCAGTAGCAGGACTGTTCTCACTAACATCTACAAAAATACCACTATTTCCCTGTGCGTATCACACACATTTTTTGTTTTTCTATTATCTTTTCCAGTGCTTTACCCGTTTTGCCAATATGAAAGTTATCACAAGACTTACATGGAATTTTATTTACACATCCTTTTGTATCATCGGGAGAGTTCTTGATAAGTAGATGTCTCACAGTTATATTGTAAGTCTTGTGACAACTTATATTGGCCAAATGGGTAAAGCACTAGAAAAGAGAATACAACAACAAAAAATGTGGGAGATACGCACAGGGAAACTGGTATTTTTGTACATGTTTGTGAGAACAATCATGCTATTAACTAGGAAGGGGCAAAAAGGATTGTGTATTCTAATAATGCACTGGAAAGGAATATCATTGAATCTAGATTTACATAGGAAAGTTACAACCATAATACGAACATCAGTCATGGGATGTATAAACTTGATCCTTTAATATCAAAAGAAATTAGTAAATTGTTTAAATCTTAAAGTAGGCACTAGAGATGTGCGGAAATAGGATTACCATATTTGTAAATACAGTAAGGGGGTAGCACTGCTAATAAGATATCCAACCCCACCTCCCTGACACCTTTCAGATGTGGATTTGTAGTCTTCTATGGCGGGATCGTTTATCGGTATGGTCCCCTGAGAGTATATAGCGAATTTTAGCCAAATGAGTTTTGAAATCCACGCCTACCTTGACGCCTTTTGGTGGAACTATAGTCTCAAACGGTTGTGTGTATGTTCGTCAGTACTGTCTGTAGTATATATATTTGTGAATTTTAATAATATGTATCAGTCCTTCGTCAATGGCTCGGAAATAAAGTCGAAACTGATCAAGACTTACATCCCGTCTCTTATTTTATACCTGTGGATATGTGTCATAAATGAATCACTCAATAAAGTATTTATTTATATATCTATATATATATACATACATATAGAGATATATAAATAAATATATATACTGAATTTTTACATGTCATTTTCCTGTGGTATTCACTTAAATACTGAAGTCATGTGCATCTACAGTGATTTTTCAAACATACGTATGGATCTGTATATTAATAATATATATATATATATATAATATATATATATATATATATATATATATATATATATGTATATATATATATATATATATATATATATATATATATATATATATATATATATATATCCTTAAATCTGCAGTAGAAAGGTGAGTGAAACTAGGGATTAGGAACAAGTACTTTTTCTACATTCTCAAGTTCACGCTGAATCAAAGAGGTCAAGAGACTTATTTATAATAAGGGAGGGCGGGGTTACAGTTTGTTAAACCTTGGCAGAATGTTCTTTGAGCAAAAAAGACGTGGAAAGAGGACCAAGAGATAATCCAGGGTGGAGATTTATATTCCTCGTTGACGTGGCTTCAATAAAAATGGACTCCAGCAGATTCTTTTTCCTTGGGTCTTTGATCGTTTGGATTATTATCGATGCCTTATTCCAGTTAATGGCATGGCCTGTCTTAAGCCAATTTGTGTGTGCACTTATAAATACATATACATTTATAAATATGCATACATATGTATATGTCAAGCTTTTATTTGCATAGATGGAAATGTATTAGGCGCTTGTTACCTAACACTTTGGCTAGACTGGTATCTAGTAAAAAGAATTATAAAAATTATTATTAACAATAAATAGAATAACTTATAATAATAATAGATGACACATAGGTTGGAATGTGGGTACACTCTTGAAATTATCTACTATGAGATTCAGGGCCTCTGTAACACGGTTTTGTGGAATTTGCTCCTAATCAAAGCATCGGATGTAGCTGAAAGTTGACATATGTATATTTTACAACCACACACAAATTTTGTCAGCAAAATCAACAACCTAAACCCGATAGTTTTAATTTTTATAGAGTAAAAATTATCTAGCCGACGCCATGGCCAATGATTACAAGCCAAGAGTCGAAAAACATTCATTACGTAAGCAAGGTAAACACCGTTTTACGAAATGTTGCCCCGCCCATCCAACAGACAGAAACTTCATTCATCTTGTTCCATCGGCTCTGAAACCCATAGCAGTCCAGAATGGCTAACAGGATTTGGAATTTTCCCCGTGGTTGCAAAACTGCATTTGTCTTACGACTTGTAACTTTATACAGTCAAGAGAAAGCCCGTGGCCATACTTACTATAGCCTGAATAGGTAATTAGTCAGTTTATAGTTTAAATCCAATGTTTATGGTCTGATTTGTACTTAGCGTAACGTGATTATAATACTTGCAATGTCATTCAGGATTTTGAACATTTCCATTAACTATTCACTATGCCACCAAGAGAGAGAGAAAGAGAGAGATTGTATGTAATCAGCCTTTATATAACTATTTAAAAAAAAAAAGATATTTATCCAAAGTAAATACAAGCTTATATGTGCTAAAATCTCCAGCAGACCAACAGATCATCTGATATTTTTTTTTCTTCTTCTTTAGGCCGTACGACGTGTTGGATATAAAGACTTTATGAATGGCGGAACGATACATAGATGCGGGTGGGGTGCTAGCATAGCAATACTACTGTAGAAATAGCAGTAATATACATGAATTAAACGTTTAGGCCAACTGCTGGGATCCTTGAGGATCATTTAGCATTTCTTACAACTGCTCGAGAAATGAGTTTTTATAGCCAAAAGTTAAATTTTCTAATCCAACAATACCCATGATAGCCTTCAGTGTTATCCGGAATTATAATGAGGCCAAAGTGGGTGGAGCCTCGTGAAGTCATCATTCTGACGATAATTATTGGTGAAGGTTTAAAGCCAAAATACGGTACCGGCTATTTTTTTTTTTTAGTAAATAGGTAGATAGCCAATAAATAAAAATTCCTTGACATTGGAAATAGCAGTTATCAAATCAAGCTTGTCTACTAAGTTTTTGAAAATTACCAACTATTCCCTACATCTTGTCAATCTGATTGTGACCTATGAAGTAGACTGTAATTTCTTAGGACACTTATTTTGGGAGTTAGACTAATAATCGAAGTGTTTTTCTATTTATTAACATATTTTGTTAGTTTGTTCATTATGACAATAATCAGTGGAGAGGATTCAGAGTTCATAAAGGTGTACTGCTTTGCTTGTATTTAAATTTGTATGTCATTGTTGCCAGAGGTATAGACTTCTTTACGTATAGCCAATCATCCATCGAGAAAGAGGAAGAAATGCTGTCATAAGTTACGTAACAAGCGCGTTCGAAACCTTTTCTCTGAGTAAGTTGGCCCGTCTTCTAAAAAAGTCACTTTTACATTATAAGTACCAAATTTATTCAACCTACGTGATGCAGAATACAGTCAAAATTTATGTGTAGATATAATATGTATTCTGAATAAGCGTTACATTTATGAAATGCATAGATGAAAAGTTATTGGGAAAAAACCGTGTTACAGAGGCCCTGAATCTCATAGTAGATGGCTGAAAATGGTAAGTAGTGGTTTAGAATGTGGGTACATTCTTGAAATTGTCTAGATGGCTGAAGATGGTAGATCCATGATGACAGATCTTGCACCAGGTAAGTAAAATGGTACATCCAACAGGTCATATAAGTTAAGACAAGATGTCAAACAGACAAGACACCATAAGGCAAGATAATGTCAAGCAAGGCAAGGCAAAGTAAGGTAGAGTGTCTGCAAAATAAATACACAAACAATAGCTTAGAACAAAAGGTCACTGTTAACATATCACTATTAAACCATAATAGCTTTACATAATAATTATTTACATAGAACATAAGGTGTACAACAAAGAGCAAATAACTTCTTACCATGTGAAAGGTTGCGAGGTTCGTAAGGTAATGGCTATCACTTGGAAAGTAAATCAAAAGTAAACAATAAGTAATACCAAGGACACTAAAATAACGAACAGAACAACCAACGCCATCTATTAAAGCGAATGCAAACAACACCCAAGGATGATAGAATGGACAACCAATGCCATCTATTGGATGAAAATACAACCAACACTCAGATTCTAGTTTTAAGAAAGGAAATACCTGACAAACCCCCATACCAAGAAAAACTAGAATCTCTAAATGAAACTAAAATATTCAAAATATTATATACATCGGCTAAGCATGTCGGAACAGATATTATCCGACCCCTTGATATACTCAACCAGGAAATTATAAGGTTGCAGGCTAAGAGCCCATCGCATTAAATGATCATTCTTATTCCTCATGGAATTTAGATAAGTTAATGGAAGATGATCTGTTTGCAGGATGAATTCTTTCCCATACAGATATTCCTTAAATTTTAAAATAGACCATACAATAGCGTAACACACTTTATCAATTGTAGAGTAACGTCTTTCTGCATCTGAAAATTTCTTTCCAGCATATGACTCAGGCATAAGAACATTATCACTTTCTTGCAATAAAACTGCACCAATACCATCCATGGATGCATCTGTTCGGAGATAGGTCTTATTAAAATCTGACAATAACAAAATAGGAGATTTAGTTAGAGAAGCTTTCAAATTATTGAAACTTTTAATTTGTTCATCAGTCCATTTCAGAATATTGCAACTCCCTTTCTTAAGCATAGTTGTTAATAGTGCAGAAAGAACAGAGAAATGTGGAATGAACTTATTATAAAATCCTACAACTCCAACAAAAGATCTTAATTGTTTCTTTTTTTCTGGAAGGGGAAGATTTACTATATCGGCAATTCTATTATCAAGAGGTGTTAAAGAATTGTTACCAAGAGAATATCCTAAATACTTAATTTTCTTATAAGCAAAGAAGCATTTCTTAGGGCCAACTGTTAATCCATGTTCTCTTAATCTTAACAAAACATTTTTAAGATGAACTATATGATCTGACCAATTATTACTATAAATAAGAACATTATCAAAATAACATGTAGTATTTTCCAAACCAGCCAAGACTTTTCTCATAAGTCTAATAAAAGTTGAACAAACTGTGCTAAGTCCAAACGGCATCTTCTTGAATTGCATCAAACCATGCTTTGTTGCAAATGCAGTATACTTTTTGCTTTCTAAAGTTAAGGGTACCTGCCAGTATCCTTTTGACAAATCAAGTTCTGTAAAATAGACTTTATTAGCAAGCTTATGTAAAGATTCATTCATACGTGGTATGGGTTCGGCGTCAAATACGGTTATTCCATTAAGACTTCGAAAGTCAACACACAATCTCAAAGATCCATCTTGCTTCTTAACGAAGACAACTGGGGAACAATATGGAGAATTAGATTGTTCAATTATATCCAATGAGAGCATTTGATCAACCTGATTGTTAAATTCATCAGTTAAATTAATTGGATCAGTATAAGGTTTAGCACGAACTGGAATATTAGAAGTCAATTTAATATCATGTTCCATATATCTAGCAACTCCAGGTCTATCACTAATTACATCATGAAACTTATCCAAAACATTAACTAGTTCATCAGTTTGAGAATTTGTAAGATCTTTACTTATTTGATAACTGGTTTTATCAACCTCCAGATATTCTATGTCACATAGATCTGAAACAGGTTATCCAACATTAACAACCTCAAAGTTAACATTACCAAACAAACCATTTGAAGTTTTGGCCTCTTCTACTGCTTTTTGAATAACGTTTACAATCTTCCTTCTAAAGTACTTCTTCAACATATTGGCATGATACAGTTTAAGATTATTTCCTACTTTTACAAAATAGTCAACTCCATTACTATGGCAACGATTAATCACATAAGGTCCTTTCCACTGCATTAGAAATTTGTTTGTATTATTTGGCAACATAATTAGAACTTCATCTCCCTCCACAAACTTCCTTGGCTTTGCTTTACGATCAAAATACTCTTTATATTTACGTGAATTTATTTCAGCATTACTAACTGCAATCTGGGCCATCTCTTGCAATCGAGAACGCAGATCTAAAACATACTGGCAAGTAGTTTTGATTTCATCATCAGCATTGTTACCAGCAACCAATGCATGAAGGATTGTTAAAGGGCCACGGACACTACGTCCACACAAAAGTTCAAATGGGCTAAACTTTAGAGTATCGTTGGGAATTTCACGATAAGCGAAAAGAACAGGAATATACCGGTCCATTCTGTTGGATGATCACTACAAACTTTAACATATTTTTAAGTACACCATTCATCCGTTCTACAGTTCCATTACATGCAGCATGATATGGGCTTGTGAATAAAGCTCTAACTTATAATAATCTATGTATTTCTGCCATGAGATCTGACTCAAACGGAGTTCCCCTGTCGCTTAGTATTTCTTTTGGTACCCCAACTCTACAAAATACTTCTACTAAACTTTCAGCTATAGTAACAGTACCAATATTTCTGAGAGGTACAGCTTCAGGGTAGCGTGTAGCTAAATCAATTATTGTAAGAATATACTTGTGACCACGACTTGAGGCTGGAACAATCGGTCCCACAATATCAATAGCCACTCCACTGAATGGTTCAGAAACTATAGGCATTATACACAAAGACACTTTCTTTACTCTTTTCCCAAATTTCTGACACTTATGACAAGACTTACAATATCTATCAATCTCTGCACTAGCCCTCGGCCAATAGAATTTACCAAGCACTTTGTCAATAGTTTTCCTAGAAGAAAAATTACCAGAAATAAGAGATTCATGTGCAAGTTTCATAACTACCTCTCTATACTTGAGAGGAACTACAATTTGCATTTTACCAACATCTAACTGATTTTTACTTTGCACATATTTACGATAAATCACGTGATTATTTACTACATACTCAACTCTCCCTTTGCAAGTTATTTCTTCCTCCTCCTTCAAGCTTTCCCTAATTTACATCAGAGAATCACATGTCCACTTTATTACTAAAATCTACTGGATGTACTTGAACATCAGACAAAGGTTTTAATATAGTTTTCCTAAGACTCTGTTCTCTTGTAACCACATTAACATTTAACTTATTTACATCTAATTCGTTATCTGGCACAGGTATTTTATTCAACAATTCTATTCCTGCCTGTATGTGATGTTTCAATCCAGGTATTAACCCAACAGTTACATCAGAACATTTAATTGGTGCTACGATAGCATTTACTCTACCGAAAAAGAATTTACTTCTAATGTAACATCTAATTTTGGGCAGATATATTGGAACACCCATGAAATTATACACCTTCACAGTTTTAGCCTTACTGAGATAAGGTGTTGGAATCAAAGTTTCGTTAAGAACAACAGTATTACACCCAGTATCAAACAAGACCTCTACTGTTTTGTTAAAAACTATTCCTTTCTCATCCACAAAAGCATTCTTGGGTTTTCTTCACTAGCTAGAGCGATACTGATCTTAGGAATATTTTTATTAGAAGATTTAGACCGAGCAAAATTAATAGGATTATTTGGACAAATGGGTTTAATATGCCAAATTTCTTTACATAGGTGGCACTGCAATGTTTTAAGATTATCAACATCTACTTTATTAGATTTAGGTTGCATTCCTAACTTTAAACATTTATCAGACTTAAATTTAGAATTTCTACATTTATTAATTCCGTGTGCAATCAGATACCTATCAGCAGCTAACGCCATTTCATGAGAATTTTTACAAACCCTTTCTAAAAGAAATGTTCGCAAATAACTTGAACCATTAGCCAACAATTGATCCATAATCATAAAATCACAGACATCACCATAAGATTTATTAACATCAGCTAATTGCAACCACTTATCAAAATTCTGTCTTAGTCTATATGAATACTGCACAAAGCTTTCATTATTAGTTTCAATAAATCCCTCTCTAAATTTCTTTCGATATACCTGAGGATTGACCTGAAACGCTTTCAATAAGGCTGCCTTTAATTCCTGATAATTACTTGCAATAGCAGGGTCAAGTCCACAGTACACTTTCAAAGCTCGTCCCCTTAATAATGTGCCTAACATAATACCATAGTCTTCTTGATCCCATTTATGAAACACAGCTCATTTCTCAAATTTATTCATGTACATATCAATTTAATCAGTTTTCTCATCAAAAGGGGGAATTTTTGGCAAAGATATTACATTCTCGCTACCTACACCACCTATAGCACCACTATTTCTCAACTCTGCTTTGGCTAACTCATGTTTCCTGTCTTCTCCTCCCTTTCTCTCTAAAGACATTCCAATTTAAATATCCTATCTTTCTCCTCTTCTGCCAACTCTAACCGCAACCTTTTCTCCTCTCTTTCAGCCACTCTATCCTCTCTAGCCTGTTGCTTTGCTATAAATTCCTCAGCTTCAGCAGTTTTCATACCAAGCTTAATAGCCTTATCCATCAAATCACTAAGATCCATAATAATGATAGGTAAGCATACAGTTAATAAAATAAACAACAACACTCCATAAGTATTAGCAAACATTAAATTATGAAATATGGCTAATCATGAACTCAACTTTAAAAGTAGTACTTCAATGATTACCAATGTCTATTATGGGTTTTCCACCATCAATGACAAAAATTTCCATGCCAAAAAAAACTAGCATAAGGAAAATGAATATACAATAGGAATATTCAAGGATGAGAAAACAATCGGAACTTAAAGGAACATTAAACTAGCATTACCCCTAACAAGCCCTACAATCATTAAGACTGAATTAGCTAGAATTAATAGGATAACGATACATTTTCTAATTATCTTCCCGACCTCAACCTTTTCCTAGAACGTAATAGGACTACACGAACAAATACAATTTTATATTGCACCACAACGAGACTTTATTCCACTTTAAATAAAGCTCTTTCACACGACAGCTCGCCAGACAAAAGAAACAACATAGACAGAACTTTACCTTAACTCCAGTGATATTACTTCCAGTGATAGGCCACAAACCTTGCAGAACACTTAAATGAAATTCACCAACCTTCACAGGTAACGAAGTTCACATAGTTGTCAGCAGTAAACTGTAAATATAAATTATACATAAGTTAAACAGTCTCGCAACTCTGCAAATAATCCTACTCACTGCGCCAATTGTCAAGCTTTTATTTGCATAGATGGAAATGTATTAGGCGCTTGTTACCTAACACTTTGGCTAGACTGGTATCAAGTAAAAAGAATTATAAAAATTATTAATTTATTAACAATAAATAGAATAACTTATAATAATAATAGATGACACGTAGGTTGGAATGTGGGTACACTCTTGAAATTATCTAGATGGCTGAAGATGGTACGTAGTGGTTTAGAATGTGGGTACATTCTTGAAATTGTCTAGATGGCTGAAGATGGTAGATCCATGATGACAGATCTTGCACCAGATAAGTAAAATGGTACAACCAACAGGTCATATAAGTTAAGACAATATGTCAAACAGACAAGACACCATAAGGCAAAACAATGTCAAGCAAGGCAAGGCAAAGTAAGGTAGAGTGTCTGCAAAATAAATACACAAACAATAGCTTAGAACAAAAGGTCACTGTTAACATATCACTATTAAACCATAATAGCTTTACATAATAATTATTTACTTAGAACATAAGGTGTACAAAAAGGAGCAAATAACTTCTTACCATGTGAAAGGTTGCAAGGTTCGTAAGGTAGTGGCTATCACTTGGAAAGTAAATCAAAAGTAAACAATAAGTAATATCAAGGACACTAAAATAACGAACAGAACAACCAACGCCATCTATTAAAGCGAATGCAAACAACAACCGAGGATGATAGAATGGACAACCAACGCCATCTATTGGATGAAAATACAACCAACACTCAGATTCTAGTTTTAAGAAAGGAAATACCTGACAGTACATATAGCTACATATACATGCTGGTATGTGCATTTACATAAATATTCATATATTTATTACATAATATTGTACATGTACATATTTACATAATAGGTGGGTGTATGTATGTATCTATATGCACATGTACACCCAGTTACAAAAGTGGTGTCACCCTGCCAGGCCTGGCTAGGTGAGATCATGCCCTTCTTGCCCTGAAAGTGGCCCACGTTCAAACAACCAGTACATAGTTAGAATGGTTCAAAAGGGAGGAGGAGGGAAATTACGGTAATCACAAAGAAATGCAATATTGGATGAAATATATATGGACCGAAAGAGAGATAGAGAGAGCGAGCTTTTTATTCATGTTTAGTTATTAATCTGACTGATATACTTGAAACCTTCTACTTTAAGAAACAAGTTAACATATATTTTTTGGAAAATAATTATTATGAAATCTTATTACATCATATTGTTTTTAATTCGTTATCACATTTTCCAAATAAAAATGCCTTAAACAAAGTTGGAACTGACTATTCATATTAATATTATTCAGACGAAAATATCCTTTTTTATTATCCTATAAGCAGCGGTATTTCTCTCTCTCTCTCTCTCTTCTGTCCTCCGTCTTATATCACCTGGATTGACTATTTAAATAATAGTAGATCTTTGATATGTTATTTGGATTTGGCCAAGGCTCACAAAACCGTAAATGGCTACTCTACCAACTTTTGCTAGGCTGTATCTATTTTTGCCCTAGATTGACTGGACTATAATTACCTGTATTACCAATAATATATGAATCTGGTCACAAAGATGTTACACACCAGGTTTTGTAGCCGATGGTTGTATAAGTCATCAAAGCATCAATTTTGCAAGGATATTTTATCAATTAATCTATGCTAAGAACACATCACTGGATATGCTAATCTAGTACTACAGGATTTGTATTTATGGCATAACTTAGTTAGAGTTACCAGTATTTGAGTGTGATGGGCCACTTGGCTCCACCCCTCACAATCATCTAGGCTACTTATAGAAAGTATTTTAATTTGCTATATTTCTTATATTACAGAATATTTATTATATTATTACCGAAACTCTTTGTGAAAATAAATTATGTGAAATCAAATGCAGTGAAATGTGTGCATCTGTGCATTAATATAATGATGGTGGGGTATAATTTATGTAGGTGTTGCAAAGCTGTACACTATAACTTATTTAGTCTCAAATTATTTGGGAACATTCTTTAGACCTGGTCAGATTGGTCACGTCTTAGCTAATCATCCTCCAACTGCCGACGCCCCCCTCCCGCCACCCCTGCCCTCCGGCTCACACTTGCTCACTCACTACGCCTCTATTCGTGGCTTCAGCGGTAACATCCAACACACCTTGTTGGTGTTCCCCCTCCAAGCTATTCAAGAAACCCCCCACTTTCGATATCTCCTGTTCATTAGTCTTTTATATAGAAATGCTTTTATTTTTTGTAATGAAAAATTGTAAACATTTGGATAATAAATGGCGTATGAAATACTGTCATCCGAGCATTATTTTACCTTCCAAAAAACATCCATCAGAACAATCTCATAATAACTGTAAGACATTGAAATCCCGAACATGAGGTATATGCTCAACAGAGTTGCCTTTGTTTGCTGCCGCCATCCCTACAAACGTTGCCATAAATAAGTATATAATACATAGATTATAGTGCACAACATTATTTTAGAACAGTTATTCCAAACGTATAGATAAACACAATGACTTCGACTAACACTTACCTAAGTGTAAATAATCGTAATTACCAAATAAACCTCCACAGAGCCTGCGAACACTATGTGCCAGTCGTGATGACGACTTAGAATCATTAACCCTTAAACGCCGACTGGACGTATTTTACGTCAACATTTTTTGTCTCTCGGGTGCCGACTGGACGTATTTTACGTCGACATATAAAAGTTTTTTTTTAAATTCGCGGAAAAATACTTTTAGGCCTACCAGCCTAAAACTTTTGAATCACACGCCTTGGGGGATGCTGGGAGTTCACGGATCGAGGTGTTGTTTTGTTTAGAAGCGTGACCCAAGTGCGCATGCGCGAAATGCTTGTCCCAATCGAGTTTTCCTGAACTTGTGAGACTTTGAATATTTGTGGAGGTACAGGACATACATAGAGATGTCTCAACAACGTGTGTTTTACCCGTCGGAAGGGATCGTGTAAGGCGTATCTTGGACTTGGATGCTGGCGAAGGACCAAGCACCCAACATGACCTGGCGCCTCAATGCCGTTCTGTGCGACTACGTGTGGATGAAAGTGGTTTAGGATCACAACGTGTGTCTTGTGTGCCTTTAGTAACCCCTAAGAAGCATTAGGGCGTCCTTAGGGGCATTCGTAGGAATTTGGGAGGCCTCCAACCAAGGGACATAGAAGAGTATTTATCAGAGCTTGATCGGGAATATATCGCAAGTCCTCATTTTGATGGCGGATGGTCATCGAGTGATGTGGACATCAGTCCCGATGTCAGTGATAACGAATATATGCCCCCAATGTCCGTTCGAGGCTCAAATCCCGAAAGTGAGCTCGAATTTAGTGGTTTCGGTGCATATGAGGGGGAATCTGAGGATGGGGATATGGAGTCTAGTTTTATAGCGGATGACAATACTGAAAGCGAAGGCCTAAGTGAGGGTGATGGGCCAATGGGGGGGGGGGGGGGGTTAGTGTGCGCACGCAGTTTATAGATTCATATATGAAAATGTGGGCAAAAATATGCAGAATACAACAAAAAATATTTGAAGGTTGTAGCATTTTTCATTTTTGAAATATTTGCATAAAAATTACGATAAATAGGAAAAAAACTACGTTTGGTCAACTTTGACTCAACCGAAATGGTCGAAAAACGCATTTGTAACATAAAACCCTTACGGTCTAGTAATATTCAATCATTTATCTTCACTTTAAAACAAATTGGAAGTCTCTAGAACAATATTTAGATTTATGGTGAATTTTTGAAAAAAACTATTTTCTTCCCTCC
The DNA here is from genome assembly GCF_015104395.2 of Macrobrachium nipponense. Classification (NCBI taxonomy): domain Eukaryota; kingdom Metazoa; phylum Arthropoda; class Malacostraca; order Decapoda; family Palaemonidae; genus Macrobrachium; species Macrobrachium nipponense. The sequence goes on from NC_087223.1 coordinate 7,107,189, forward strand.
GTGGGCAGATTCTCGGCCACAAACCTCCCAAATGCGTAGGTCGCATTCTCCTAATATTTGTGCCTTTTAATATAAGGCGTTTTATAGAGTTTCATATATGAAAATGTGCGCAAAAAACATGCAGAATACAACAAGAAATATTTGAAGGTTGTAGCATTTCTTATTTTTGAAATATTTGCATATAAATTACGATAAATAGGAAAAAGACTACGTTCTTTCAACTTTGACTAAACCGAAATGGTCAAAAAACGCATTTGTAACATAAAATTCTTACAGTATAATAATATACAATCATTTATCTTCACTTTAAAACAAATTGGAAGTCTCTACAGCAATATTTAGATTTATGGTGAATTTTTGAAAAAATCTATTTTCTTCCCTCCATGCGCCGATTCTTGGTCGCATTCTCCTAATATTTGTGCCTTTTCATATTAGGGGTTTTATAGAGTTTCATATATGAAAATGTGCGCAAAAACATGCGAAATACAACAAACAATATTTGAAGGTTGTAGCGTTTCTCATTTTTGAAATATTTGCATATAAATTACGATAAATAGGAAAAAAAACTACGTTTGGTCAACTTTAACTCAACAGAAATGGTCAAAAAACGCATTTGTATCATAAAAATCTTACAATATAGTAATATTCAATCATTTATCTTCGCTTTAAAACATATTGGAAGTCTCTAGAACAATATTTAGATTTATGGTGAATTTTAGCAAAAAACTATTTTCTTCCCTCCGCGCGCCGATTCTCGGCCGCAAATCTCCGAAATGCGTAGGTCGTATTCTCCTAATATTTGTGCCTTTTCATATTAGGCGTTTTATAGAGTTTCATATATGAAAATGTGTGCAAAAACATTCAGAATACAAAATAAAAAATTTAGATTTATGGTGAATTTTTGAAAAAAAACTATTTTCTTCCCTCAGCGCGCCGATTCTCGGCCGCAAATCTCCGAAATGCGTAGGTGGGCGCATTCTCCTAATATTTTGTGCCTTTCATATCAGGCGTTTTATAGAGTTTCATATATGAAAATGTGCGCAAAAACATGCGAAATACAACAAAAAATATTTGAAGGTTGTAGCATTTCTCACTTTTGAAATATTTGCATATAAAAAAAATATATAAAACAATTTCGACATTCGGTCAACTTTAACTCATCCAAAATGGTCTAAAACTGCAATTGTAAGCTAAAACTCTTACAGTATCGTAATATTCCATCATTTATCTTCATCTTGAAACAAATTCGAAGTCTCTAGCACAATATGTAGATTTATGGTGAATTTAAAAAATATATATATTTTTTACATACGCTCGTTACGAATTCATGCATCATTTTGTGATAATATTTTCTCTGTGTTGCTTTTATCGTTTTACAATGTGTTATATACCAAAATGATTGGAATGTAGTTTACATTACAACGAAAAAAAAGTAACTCGTTACCTTTAACCGTTTTGCGCACAGCGCGATTTGAATACAATTATATTTGAGATTTCGTTTTTGCTCTATCATATATCACATTATTTATATGATAATTTTATTTTTTCATTTCTATGTTCATACTAAACTTCAGTCAATGACAAAAAAAGGAGCTAAAAATGAACTCTTAATCTTGAAAACTAAGCGTGCTGTGATTTTTTGAAAAAAATATTTTTTCCGCTTCCGCGCTCACTCCGAAACCCCCCCGGCACACGGAAGACGATTTTTATTTTACCGCTTCGGCGTTTAAGGGTTAGTAGTAACTGCTTATAAATATTGATAAGTGAACCTGTCAAGCCATTTACGGTTTTGTGAGCCTTGGCTAAATCTAAATAACATATCAAACATCTACCATTATTTAAATAGTCAATCCAGTCGATATAAGACGGAGGACAGAAGAGTGAGAGAGAACATGCAGCTGGTTATAGGATAATTAAAAAGGATATTGTTGTCTGAATAATGTTAATATGAATAGTCAGTTCCAACTTTGTTTAAGGCATTTTTATTTAGAAAATATGATAACGATTAAAAACAATATGATGTAATAAGATTTCATAATAATTATTTTCCAAAAAATATATAACATAGTTTCCTAAAGCAGAAGGTTTCAAGTATATCAGTCAGATTAATAACTAAACAGGAATAAAAGCTCGCTCTCTCTCTCTTTCTGTCCATATATATTTCATTGAATATTGCATTTCTTTGCATGATTACCGTAATTTCCATCCTCCTCCCTTTCGAACTATTTTAAATATGTACTGGTTGTTTGAACACGGACCACTTTCAGGGCAAGAAGGGCATGATCTCACCGAGCCAGACCTGGCGGGGCGACAGCAATATGTATAACTGGGTGTACCTATACATGTCTACATTTGTATGCTGTCTGTGTGACACGCTCGTTATTCTAAAAACTCCCTCAGACATCTTCCTGTTCTTTCTCCTATCCCCCTCCTCGAGTACAGAGGCTACTGCACCAACAGACATTCTAGCTGACAACAATTGTTTGCAAACAGTTTCCGAGCTGTTGACAAACAGTTTGGAAACTTTGTTTCTAAACTGTTTCCTAGTGTGGACAGGCCTTAATAAGGAACTATACACTTCTTCCCAAACGTCCTAGAAACTTGAGGGACACCGAAACCTCACCTTGTGGGACAGCAACGTCTTTGCTGCTTGTTTTTTTCGCGTTTTTACGTGTGTTTCCTTCGGCGTTTTTCACTCATGAATGACAAACTGGGAGTCATTGCGAGTGAGTGACTGCGTCTTTCGTCTCCAGTCTTGAGTCTGATTATTGTCGACTCTTGATTCTAGACTCGACTCTGGGAAGTTTGGAACTGACTGCAGTAAGGCCATGATTTAGTTTTGCTTTTTTTTTTTAAACAATTAAATAATAGTGTCTTTTTGTTGCTTCAGTTCGCGCACGTGCATCATCATCATGCATTTGGCATGCGGTAAACGTTTGTTAATTATAAAACAAACCTCTGTATTTTAAGAGTTATTAATGGTCTTCAAAATCACGACATGGCAATGCTTTGTTCCCTGTGAGGTAGCTGACTTATGACATCATAGCACTTTGTTTTGGTATGCTCTCTCGTCACTCCTGGACATGGTACGTTTTCAAATGAGCCTATTCTTAGATTTCATCGGACTCCCACAGAATAGGATATTCTTGAGTTCTTTTTTTATTTTTAAATTTGCTTTCTTGCATGGTCTTCATTTCAGGAGGTATATAACTAAGTGGTCAATCTGATGTCTCTTCATTCCACGTGTGCTCGTGAATTGGAGTAGGCAAATGAAGCAAGTTATTCTAGTCTCACTTCTAATTATCACCACTAACGCTAACAGTTAATAACACTCACCGTCAGTACTACATACAGTGACTCACATTATGAAATAAATGCCACCTAGATACAAATAAGTTATGAAATAACTGAATTTGATATTCATATTACCTAGATACAAATAGGTTACTGTATCACTGAATGACCCTTGATAATAGCAATGTCAGTGTATCACATAGTACATTATCTGCAGGAAAGAAATAACATACTAAAGTAAATAAAAAATAAAAACTTACAATAAGGTAGAGGAAACTGAGATCACAGAGGTATCATTTTATACTATTATAAATAAGAAAACATGCATTATAGCCACAATAGAGAAATAACATGAAATAACATTGTAAATAAACAAAAACTACTAAACTTATTACTATAACACGAGATCACAAGTAGCACGATATAACAAGAGTAAATGGAGGAAAAATAAATAAAATAAACCTCATTAAATAATGGAGTGATTAGCATAAGACAATGAGGTAGTATATCACATTACTCTTAAACAAAAAAACTTACAAAAAACTAATCTCAATAATGAAAAGGTATATGACATTTATCACACACATTATGGGCACCCTTGGTATAGGAACATATAAGGGATGGTATGAAAAAAAAAAAAATTTTACTACTGTATAGACTGTATTAAAAGTACTACCACTTTAAAAAAAAATTATGCATAATATTTCTTAAGGATATCAGTCATGGTTACCATGCTGTCAGCTATTACCCTTACACTTCCATTTAATTCTTTTACACTTTCAGCTAATTCTTTTTGATTAGACAATATACCCTGAAAAATATGAGAAACATTTGCCAACATCTCAACTGCTTCTTGCTCCAGTAGGCCCAATCTTACCAAAGCTTCCTCTGAAGGTTCTAGAGCTAAAATTTCATGAGGACCACTACCTAAAAAGATAATAATACAGAAATTAGCTACTGCAATAACTGGAAAAGAAACATCAATGTAATTGTGTAATTATTGACAGTAATTACGATCAATGACTTCCCACATCTCTACCTCATCAAAAGAAAAAAAGTGACACTGATACCACAGATAGAGTACATAACAATTACTTGAGTCACAACTAGGCATGGTTAGGTTAGGTTAAGGTTAGGCTAGGTTAAGAATCGGTCTTGTAGATAAGACCCTTTTAACAATTTGGACCCCAATTTTACCCTTTTGAACAGGTCCCATGTTCATGTGGGACTGCTATTCTTCAAAAGCTCCTTAACTTTTTATCCTAACCTAACCAAAGAATAAATGGGTAACATTCATATCCGGTAGAAATGCCATACATGAAAAATCTCTTAGAATTGTGTAAAATATATCAAAATAAAATGATCTGTTAGGCAAGGCATAGGTATTGGCAACTTATGCAATAATACCCACAGGCCTAGGCATATCATCACAGCTTAGGCTACAACATTTATTTCTAAGCAATATCATAGGATATTTTTGCATAGCCTAACATATAGCCTACTAGGCAAATATCAAAAATAGCATGAAGTTAACAGTACAACATAAGCCAAGGCCTAGCCAAAACTTGCTTCAATCTAGGTATGTATGGCAATTAGTCTATGCTAAATTCGGGAGGTTGCTTCCTTTTATTAGCCACAGGGTCCATCATGTCGCTCTTTAATCGCTCTGCCATCAACAATCAGCTGATATGCTGCTGTATCGTGATTGGTTCTCATTCTCTAGGCACGCTATGATACAGGCGATGTGATTGGCTGGACTATCCAAAGGCGCCTTTGACAAAAAGGCAGCCTTTTCGTGCAAAGGCACGTCCAAGGCGCCTTTGAAAATCTTTGTGTATACGATTTCGCCTTCGTCGAAAGGCGCCTTCGGCGAGCCATTGGGAAAGGCGCCTTTTGTCAAAAGGCACCTTTGCGTAAGGCTTGTTTTGAGTATGCGGCCCTAGGAAAGGGGGTTACTGGAGGGATAGCGGGAGGGTGAAGACAGAGGGAGGGAGGGAAGGAGAGGGGAGGGATGGGGGAGTGTAGGTATTCGAATTGCTTTACCTACTAACCCGATTCACTTGGCTTAGGCTTTATTAGGCCAAGAGTAGACACCTTAATTAAAGGGATTTGAAAATGCATTATAGTATCAAAAATTAGGGGGAGGTCTATAGAGTGCTGTGTCAAAGTACTATTCTGATCAAGTAATTAGTATGGGAGATATTAAAGAAAAACACACTATTATTTGCCAGAAATGCATAGTAAAGTCTTGCTTTACCCACAAATCTGTCATTAATTAATATACTCAATCTCCTAGCCAAATATTAAAAATTAATCACTAAACAAAATATAGTCTTTACCCACTGAATCCTCACAAGTAATCTCATATCTGACAAACACACTATCAAAAGAGAACCCATAATGTCTAACAGCAAAAAAAACCGTTTTACTGTTTATATAACTAACCTCCATGAAATACAATGCCGAACACCCCTTCTATCTAACTCACATACCCCGACAAATTATATCTCCTGTCTAAAATAGAAATGCTTAACTCCAGTTACGACAAATCTTGTAGGAAAAGAATTTTTTTTTTTTTAAATAATAACAACAATAATAAGTGAACTTTCCCCATTACAAAGCGCACATAAGAGAAGAAAAAACATATATATAATCCAACATTTTCCCCAAAAATGCAGTATGTACCGTTACGGAATTTGCTACCGCAACAATCTCATCGACCAGAAACGACCGGAAACAACCCCTTACATGATACATCTCCGTGGAATGCCAAAATCAACATCTTCGAAAATAGTGCAAATCTCCGAGTAATCAACTCCAAAGGAAAAAATCAGCAACCGGACTCATCACAGCATTATCAGCAAAAATCCACCTGTGAACACCTCAGGTGCTTCGAACCGCACTATAGATTTGTCTAGTCAGACTTGCAATGCCAGAAACCATTATTCTCCAAATAGTTTATACTAACACCATATAGCCACATTTCACAAACTTATCTCCAGGATATCACCAAGGTGCCTAAAAAAATTGTCCTTAAAACATAACTACCCCACAACATTACCGCAATTATATAAAGCCACAATGCAGTAGTGTCACTCATCCCAATAGCCACAACACCCAAAAGGAACCACAATGGCCCCACTCTTCGGCACGTAAAACCCCAGAAATTCAGCCTCAAATCTCATACACACTGGAATTATCACATTTTTATCATCACATTTCTCAGCTAAAACAAAAATTCGCCATCTTTCCAAACAACTTTCCAAGTAAAATATTAACCCCCGAATCTTACGTCAAAACGCCGCTGTTTGCGCAAAAATAAAAAATAAAAACAGTAAAGAAAATGAAAGAGAGAAAAAAAAACGTTAAAACATTCCACCACCAAATTGCAAAAACCAGACAGCAAGAAAAAAAAATTTTAAAAAATGCAATTGCGTGACGATATATTAATCACCACAACCAGTTCTTTTCAAATTTGAGATATGTGTTAACCTCGACCGACCTGTTTTTTCCTCTAAGACTACAAATCTGTTTCCAATTTTTTCCTCAATGACTTTAAAAGGACCTTCAAACTTCGGGCCTAATTTGTAGTTCAGCTCGTTTCTCACGTTAATTTTTTAAAATACCTTGTCTCCGACATTGATCTTGGGATCAGATGTTTTACTAAGGCTTTTCTGTACAATCTCTCTGGTTGTGGATTCGAGATTACGGCTGAGACAAGCATGTCTCTCTCTCGCTGTGGATACCAACGCCTCGATCGTATCCTCCCTATGATGAGGTATAGTTAGCAAATCAAACGTGCCTCGTGCTGGACAACCAAACAAAGCTTCAAATGCAGACATTTTAATGGAATCACTAACCATAGTGTTAATACTATGTCTAACAACATCAACATATCTGTCCCAGTTCTTATCATTACCACCTACCGGTTTCCTGAGAGCCTCGAGCACTTTCCTGTTCACTCGTTCACACAACCCATTAGCCTTAGGTCTGTATGGAATAATTGTTACTTTCTGTATCCCCATGACTTCCGCTAAACATTCCAAAGTTTTGTTCACAAATTCTCTACCATTGTCGGTCAATAGAACTTCAGGTGAGCTGTATCTACAAATGACGCCATTGAAAAAAGCCACAGCTACTTCTTCAGCCATTTTATGCTTAAGAGGGAAATTTCTACTATCCTTGTAAGTTCATCTATTATCACTAACAAGTACTTGTTTGCATATCTAGACTCACAAAAATTTCTCAGGATATCCATATGTATTCTCTGAAAAGGTCTACTCGGTATGGGATACGATCCTAATTTGCATGAAGTTATCCTTGCAGGCTTGCATGCGTTGCACACTGTACAATTTCTCACAAAATTTTCCACATCTTTCCCCATGTTTTTCCAAATGTATTTAGCACGAACCTCATCATACGTTTTTTCTATTCCCAAGTGTGGACTACCGAACCTGCAATGAACTATATCCAAAACCACTGGAATTAGGACTTTCGGAATTACGATCTGTATCTTATCTCCTTTACTTTCACTGGTTCTCAATTTATATTTAATTTTCCTAACCAATAGATTACCTTATAACTCCAAACCCGAAAAAGGGAACTTATAACGTTTCCTGACTAATTCCCCTCCAAGAAACGCTTTTGCGTCTGCTAGAATCTCGTCTTCATCTTGCCTTTGCTCTATGAGAGGCCATATCCCATTGTATAGCCTCACTAGTGACTTGCGCGACTTGGAATCCTTCCGTGTCATGAAAACTTCTACTAAGAGCATCTGCAACTACCTTAAATTTGCCCTCTATATATTTGAGCTTTGCATCAAAATCTCTAATAGTTAAAAACCATCGAGCTCTTTTAGGTGACAAATCGGGTTTATTAAAAAGATCTAATAATGGCTTGTGGTCTGTAAAAACTTCTACTTTATTTCCCATCAGTAACATTTTAAAATGAACCAAGCTCGACGCTATTGCAAAGGCTTCTTTATCTATGGTAGCCATTGATCTCTCGTTGCTGCCCTTCCAGCTATAAAAGGCTATGAGATGGAATTTCCCATCAAACTTTTGCATAAGGCAAGCACCTATACCTTCCTGGCTGGCATCGGTCACTAATATAAAAGGTTTGCTAAAATCTGGAAACTTCAAAACGGGGATTCATTAGCGCGTCCTTGAGCTTTTGAAAACTCTCTGCCTGGGGTTCCTTCCATTGAAATTGAACATCTTCCTGCAATACATCAGTTAGGGGAGCTGCTATATTAAAGAACCCTTTCACAAACCTCCTGAAGAAACTGGCGATGACTTTATCGTCATTTACTCTAACCCCTTCCTTAGATATGACATGGCCTAGATATGTGATTTGTTTTTTAAAAAATGAACACTTAGCTAGTTTAATTTTCAACCCCGCTAATCTAAGCCCCCTAAGTACTTCTGCAAGCACTTCCAGGTGTTGCGCGATCGTGTCTGTTGCGACCAATATGTCATCCATATACACAAAAACATTTTTACCCAAAAACCCATGCAAAACTGTGTTCACCAACCTGGTAAAAGTCATCAGAGTGCCCAATAAACCGAAAGGCATTCGCGTAAATTCAGTGTCCCTTGGGCATTGAAAAAGCTGTATATTCCTTGCTACTTTCACTAAGAGGGACCTGAAAAAAACCCTGCGCCAAATCAATTGAGCTATAAATATTATGTCCCCCGATTTCAACAAAACGATCTGGTATGCACGCAACTGGATAGCGGTCAGGGATTGTCTTATCATTTAAACGCCTAAAATCGACGCATACACGGACAGAACCGTCCTTCTTAGGCACCGCTAACAAGGGAAAGTTGTAAGGAGACACGCTAGGTCTAATGATTCCTTCTTCCTCCATCTATTGACCTCTTTCTCTACCTGTTCTCTGATTTTGAAAGGTATGCAGTATGCAGGAATATAAATAGGTTTTGTGCCACTCTCCAAATTTACCTTATGCTCTAACACATTAGTCAACCCCAATTTATCACCTTGTAAGGCTACCGTATCCCCAAATTCTGCCAAGAGCTCTCTTATTGCCTCAACATGTTCTCTATAATCCACATTAGCTAAATGTTCTCTAAATATTCGTTTCCTTGATTGCATTTCTGCCTCTGAAAACTCAGGTTCCCCCTCTACGATAGCCACTGAACCACTATCATAACCCCAATCTTGGAAATCCCATATATATGTATTCCTTTGGTATTTCCTAACCGTATCATTACAGTTTAGTAATTCTAACCAAGTAATTCCATCCTTGGATACACTGTTCAATGATGCTGTGCTAATAAACCCTCTAAGCCTCTCGCTATTTTCTATAACACACACCTCCGTAGGTTTTCTCACTTCCCTCAATTTGACTTTTACCATAGTCTATGAACCAGGCATTAACACAGTATCCTCCAATAAAAAAACTCTATATTTGTGGTTAGTACCTCCCCTTTCCACCACCCCATACACATTACCACCCTTTGTATTATCACCAGCATTGTTAGTATCAGAAATAACATTAATATTAGTATCAGTATCCCCATCCATAATATCATCATCACAATTGTTATCACCGTGAACTCCGATAGGATCCCCACAATCATTTCCCATATCACCAATGTGGGTTTTAATATTACCACTCTCCGTAACTCCCGTATCACTACCATTAGTATCACCAAACACATCTCCTTTTTCAACAATCTCCATGTCCTCCGTTCTAATCACGTCCTCATAAGGAAGAAAAACACCAGGTATTCCGACTGTTATCCCATTAACTCCCGTATGGATCGAAATCTTGTGTCTCCTACACGTAGGATGACCCAGCAAAAGTCTATTGCCCAACGCAATCCCTTTCATTACCAAAAATGGTTCTGTTAGTACTCTGTCACCGATAATAAACTGTATTTGAACAAAACCCAGGGTATTTAATCTATGGGCTTGCACATCACACACCGTCTCCATTGAGGATTTCAAAGGGTAATGGGAGAACATGGATTGATACAAATTATAGTCCATTAAATTTATAGACGCACCTGTGTCTATAAAAACTGGGATATCCACATCCCCTGCTGTTCCATAAACTATAGGCCTGTGCTCTGGGGCGTCCCCCACGAGACCACAATGGCATGCACCAATTACCTGTACCCTTTTTGTTGATCGGGCTTCCAAAAGTTTCGCCGATCCCTATGCCCTCTGGTTTGACCTGACTGGGAAGTCCTCACATTATAACTCCCAGAACTTTGAGGTGTAGGCCTCGCATCTCTCCGTATCTGAGCCGGACAAGATTGCCAATAGTGATTCGCACTTTTACACATTCCACAATATTTAGCTCTACACATTTTCTTTGGATGCCCTGGTTTATTGCAGTTAAAAAAGCTCAACTGCTGTTGCCTTTGATCGATCGATCTTTTGTTATATTCAACTTTTGCACACAGATGGGGAGAAGAAAATTCTGTCTCTTTGCACCCTATTCCTCGGGCCTGTCCCATTAAAAATTGTACTATCTACAGCGGGACATTTAGACATATGTTTCTCAATTTGGGAATAAAGTAATTCTTTGTCTGAAGTAGGTTCAATCTTTTCATCAAAGCTAGTCACTATTGCATCCGGTACATCGTGCAAGACCGGTAGAGTCCACTGGCATGGTGAGAGTGTGCACCGTCCTCTCGACACGTCACGGTACCTGACTCAGCCGAGACTGGGCCTGGTGACTGGGGGGACCTCTTCCTGGCCTCAGCATGAGATCGGTCTGGTGGGACCATCGAGTCAGCCCTGGGAACCGGGGTATTGCTGCGAGAGTGATCGCTGACCTGGCGAGAGTCACCTGAGCGACTCCCACCAGTCTTCCACTCTGTGCCTGGGTCCTGGCAGCAATCAGGCTCAACCGTCTGGACCCTGCTGGTGACTGTACACTTGGTGACGCTCGGGAGCGAGAGGCCGAGACGGTTCCCGGTGCAGAGGTGGAACCTCTGGAACCAGGAGACGAGGTACCAGCGGTAGCTGGTGGCCCACTGTCCCTGTCTTCTTCTTCCCTGGGGAAGGAGAGACGGGCCCTGTTCCTTCCAGCGGAAGACCCACCTGTTCCACCGGAGTGGGACAGACCCTTAGAAGTTTCTGTGTGAGACTTCTTTTGGGGGGGTTTGGGGGGGGGGGGGGGGAGACCACTTTCTTCTTCCTCGGCTGTGGGGCTACCGCAACTGCCCCAGCTCCATCCTGGATGGAGGATCTGACGGTGGTCCTGAACAAGCTGACGAAGAAGAGGAAGGTGTCATCGTCTGCTGCCGCCTCTTCCCCTTCAACTTCCAAGGCCCCACAGCCAAGGAAGAAGCAAGTGGTCTCCCCCCCCCCCCCCCCCCCCCCCACCCCCCCCCCCCCCCACAAAGAAGTCTCGCACAGAAACTTCTAAGGGTCTGTCCCACTCCGGTGGAACAGGTGGGTCTTCCGCTGGAAGGAACAGGGCCCGTCTCTCCTTCCCCAGGGAAGAAGAAGACAGGGACAGTGGGCCACCAGCTACCGCTGGTACCTCGTCTCCTGGTTCCAGAGGTCCCACCTCTGCACCGGGAACCATCTCGGCCTCTCGCTCCCGAGCGTCACCAAGTGTACAGTCACCGGCAGGGTCCAGACGGTTGAGCCTGATTGCTGCCAGGACCCAGGCACAGAGTGGAAGACTGGTGGGAGTCGCTCAGGTGACTCTCGCCAGGTCAGCGATCGCTCTCGCAGCGATACCCCGGTTCCCAGGGCTGACTCGATGGTCCCCCCAGTCACCAGGCCCAGTCTCGGCTGAGTCAGGTACCGTGACGTGTCGAGAGGACGGTGCACTCTCACCATGCCAGTGGACTCTACCGGTCTCCCGACCGCCGCTCCCACCGGGACCGGACGGCTCGCTTGACTGGTAGCAGCTCTCCTGATGCTCGGGACCGTCGCTACCGTCCTTGGTCCAGTGGTTCTCCCCAGGGAGACCGCGGGACTAGATCTGCAGCTCGGTCGCCACCGCGGGTTGGTGATCGCCTGCAGTCCTCCCAGCCCACCGGCTTTGCTGGTAGGCAGGGCGGGAGTGTCAGGTATTCCTCTCCTATCCCTTCAACCTCCTCAGGCTACACCAGGAGGGGCGAGGCGATTAAGAGTGACCATGAGGAGCACACTCCACACGGTCCCGCCATGAGAGCCTACAAGCCTGGCATGGTCCTGGGACCGAGCAGGTCGTATGCTCAAGTGGTTGGAGGAGGCCACAAGGGGTTTGACGGGGTTCCTCCTGCTGAAGGAGGAGGGTCTCGAGAGCTGATAGGCCTGGATGGATTTGATGGTCCATCGCCTCAGGACGCGATCACTCCCGAGATCCAGAGGTCTTTTGTGGAGGTCATTGCGCTGATTCGTCAGCACAACGACCTCAGGGAAGGATCGGTGCTTCCGCCCTCCGAACCTCCATCGTTCTGGGGTCCTAAGAAGGAATCCAGGACGACGGTGGTCTTATAGGTATGAATTGATGCGTTAGTGAATTACATGTGTAAGCTTCCCTGGCTTGGAAACAGGGTGTGCCCAGAGAGCGCCTTCCTTGGACGAAGGAATCTGATGTGTGTGCATTTTGGGCTTGTGGCTGTTTGGGCTGTTGCTGCGGGTGATCTTGAGGCGTGGTAGATATGTACATTCATTTGTACGTGCATAACAGGTCCAGTCGTTTGAGCCACTTAAGAGAAAGACACATTCCTTTGAGATAAGAAGAAAGACGGTCGAGAGGACACCAGGTGTTGAGGAAAAGCCCATCTCAAGGTATGGCACATATTTAAATGACTTAGGAACGGTTGCCTTTGAAAAGAGAGAAGTGTGAAGTGTATACATTTATTTAACATTGTATAGTAGGGAATATAATGAATATATCTCGTTACAGATGGGTCCCATATCATTGTTCTAGAAGCGGGATTCTCTAAACCTGACTTAAAATTTAGCAATTGACAATTTGAGACTTGGAGTGATTACTTAGACTAATCCAGGAGAGTGGAATGATTATTTACAGTTCTTTGTGGGGCAGACTTGGGTTTTTTAAATATGACTTATTAAATCATTTTGTTCCATTTTATGTTCATCTGCTTTGGGTAACAAATAGCATATTTTTGTATTTATGTGAGCTTATTAGCCTAGTTGACAATGTTTGCAGAGAGAGGGCACCTGCTACGCGTGTCGGATGAGATCTTTGACATCATCATCAGTACTCGCATCTGCCTCCTGAGATGTTGCGAGACTTGCCAATGTCTGGATAACCCCAGATGCCCCTGGAACATTGCTAGGGGAATCCATGTTTGTGTCTGGAGGTGCCACAGCACTTTCTGCCTTTGGGAGAGAATGAGACATCCCAAAAATTCCTCTAATTGATTGATTGGTGATAACTATGGTGTCCAAACTTTCTGTTGTGTCTTCAAGATGAGGTTCTGACTTCCTTAGGAATATAATTGTTATTAGGTAAGTAGCGTTTTTCAAAGAATTCCATGTACAAGTTTGAGAGGAGTGGCGATAAAGGGTTGCCCATTGCCATGCCAAATATTTGTTGATAAAATTCACCATGTTGATGATATTTTAGTTGTTCTGCCTGTCGGTATTGATGTAAATGATTTACTCTCTAAATTAAATAACCAGGTACCATCGATTAAGTTTACCCTAGAATTAGAAAAAGACAATTGCCTCCCTTTGTTAGATGTTTTGATACATAGAGAACCATTTCAATGTAAATTCACTATTTATAGGAGACTGACCAACAAGTTAACTTATGTTCATTTCTATTCAGGCCACAATATTTGGATCAAGAAATTGAATACATAAGAAAAATAGGGGAAGATTTATGTTATCCTTCACATATATTAGATATTTGTTATAATAAAGCCCACAAAAAGTTTTATAGTGTAAGTTCTCAGTTTGCCTTATTTTAACAGATTTGAAACCATTAAATCATTGTTAAAAGCCTTTAAGGTCAACCTTGTTTTTTCCTATAATAACACACTAAAAGGAATGTTAATAAAAAATGGCCCCAGAGAAAGCAACAACATGATATATAAAATTCCATGTATGGACTGTCCCTCATTTTATCTCGGACAGTCGAGCAAGGGCTTAGAAGTAAGATTAAGCCAGCATAAATATTCTGTAAAAACTGGGCAAACATCTAATGCAATATTCATTCATTTAAGTGAAAACAACCACCAAATAAATTGGATTGGTAGTTCAGTAATTGCAAGGTCAAAAGATGTCTTATCACGAAATCTTTTAGAATTTGCTTTAATACAACTTACTTTTCATTGTAATTTCAATATTAGTTGACCTCAAAGATATAATTACAGAATTAAATAAAAATTAGTTGCCTTAGAGATATCTTCATTGTATATGTATGTTTAATACGAATATTTATCACATCACCGTGATTCATATAAATCATTCGAGCTACAAATGTCCTTTAATATCTAATTCGCTCTACCTCAGAATTGATATATTTTCATATATGTACCGAGGGGGAATTTTTAGTTGATAATAATTTCGTACCCCCATGGGATCGAACCACCGTCCAGTTGGACGGGGAACGAAATCAGGATCGGACAGTGACGCTACCGAAACGGCTATCAGAGAGGCTAAAGGTTTATATCGATTCTGACCATTACAAATCAACGTCGATCTCGTTGTATTTCAACATCGTGATGGATGTAATGACCAGGGATGTTAGAGAAGCAGTGCCATGGTGCATATTATACGCGGATGACATTGTGTTGTGTTCAGAGGGGAGGGAGGAGTTGGAGAGGTGGAGAGCAGCACTTTAGGAGAGAGGAATGAGAATAAGCAAATCAAAAACCGAATATATGTGTTCCAGTATTACTGAGGACGGTGGAAGTAGCATAAGATTGGGTGGGGAAGAAATAAAGAAAGTACAGAAGTTCAAGTACTTAGGGTCCGTATTAGAGGATAGTGGAAGCATGGACCAAGAGGTGAGACACCGAATTCAGGCAGGATGGAATAATTGGAGGTCTGCATCAGGGGTCCTCTGTGACAAGAAGGTCCCTCTGAAATTGAAAGGAAAGTTCCATAGGCCGGTGGTCAGACCAGCAATGTTCTATGGAACAGAAACAGCAAGTATGAGGAAAACAGAGAAGATGGATGTAGCAGAAATGAGAATGTTGAGATGGATGTCGGAAGTAACAAGGGAAGATAGGATTAGAAATGAGTATATAAGAGGATCGACAAAGGTAGCTGAAATATCGAAGAAAATACAAGAAGGAAGGCTTCGATGGTATGGACACCTGTTACGAAGGGAGGAACGTCATGTTGGAAGACATACGATGAAAATGGAAGTGCAGGGTAGAAGGAGGAAGGGAAGACCAAGAAAGAGATGGCGTGATCGTGTAGGGGAAGATATGGAATTGAAAGGTATAAGTGAGAACGAGGCACAGGACAGAAATCGATGGAGACGACTCATTCGCAATGGCGACCCCATATAAAAATGGGTTTAAGCTAGGAAGAAAAATTAACATAGAGAGGTGATATTCCATTACTTTTCGTTATTTATGCGTTACTCTTTTAGTTATTTAATTAAACCACATCACGACAAATAGCTGTTGATATAGCGTTGGTTGACTCGCTGAGTTGCCAGATGGTGAATAAAGACATCTAGGTAAGACTGAATTTTTATTTTCTTTTTGATGTTTACTTGTAATTATCGGTTTAGTTTTTACTCTAAATTATAGTCCGTAATTCTCATGTAAGTATGTAGTCAGTGAGTTTATTGTATTCTTACTCTCATTTTATTGAATAATATTTATTTTTGGTACTCCTTTATTTTTGAGTTTTTCAAAAACTTTTTTCCCTTCTGTAATTATAATTTTTTCTCTCGCAATTATGATAACTTTTTCTCTTTTATTTATTATAAATCTTTTTCTTTACAATTGTTACAACTTTTTACCTAGTAATTATAACTATTTTCTTCGTAATTATTCTAACTTCTTCCTTGTAAAATAATATTTTCCGCTGCAGTTATTATAAATGTTTTCTCTTGCAGTTATTATAACCTTTTTCTCTTGCAATTATTATAACTTTTTTCTCTTGCAGTTATTATAACTTTTCTCGTACAGTTATTGTAACATTTTCTCTTGCAATTATTGTAACTTTTTTCTCTTGCAATTATTGTAACTTTTTTCTCTTGCAGTTATTATAACTTTTCTCGTACAGTTATTGTAACTTTTTCTCTTGCAATAATTATAACTTTTTTCTCTTGCAGTTATTATAACTTTTCTCGTACAGTTATTATAACTTTTTTCTCTTGCAATTATTATAACTTTTTTCTCTTGCAGTTATTATAATCTTTTTCTCTTGCAGTTATTATAAACTTTTTCCCTCAATTGCAGTTATATAACTTTTTTTCTCCTTGCAGTTATTATAACTTTTTTCCCTTGCAATTATTATAACTTTTTTCTCCTGCAGTTATTATAACTTTTTTCCCTTGCAATTATAATTTTTTCTCTCACAATTATTAAAACTTTTTTTCTTTTGCAATTATTATTATAACTTTTTCCCTTGCAATTATTATAATTTTTCTCTCTCGCAATTATCAAAATTTTCCCTTGCAAATTTTTATTAATTTTGACCCTTGCAGTTATATCTTCTCCCTTGTTGTTATAATTATTTCCATTCTACTTATTATATCTTTTTATCATTGAAATTATCATAACTTTTTCCCTTGCAATTATCATAACTTTTTCCATTGTTATTATTATAAAAAATGTTTTACCTTGTGATTATTTAAAATTTTTCCCTGTAATTATCATAACTTTCCTTACAATTATTATAACTTTTCCCTGGTTATTATCATTATTTCCCTTCTACTTATTATAACTATCACTGAAATTATCATAAATTTTTCCTTGCAATTATCATAACTTTTCCATTGTTATTGTTATAAAAATGTTTACCTTGTGATTATTATAAATTTTTCCTTGTAATTATTAGAAACTTTCTTATAAGAGAGGGAAAGTAAAAAGTTGATTTCTGTGATTTTTGAACTAACCTTGATCAGGGTTTGGAGTACAGAGTAATTCAGATAGATTTAAGTGGTGCTTTTAATTTAATAAATCACAATGCACTTATTTGTAAGTTCAGAATCTTGGTGTTGGTGAGTATAATTTAGGATAACTTCGAGATTGCCTTACAGGTAGGCAGGCAGCAGTGAGTTGCTGCGGACGGGATCTTTAGCGAACCAAGACCTGTTGTCTGGAGTTCCACAGGCAGTGTTCTTGACCACTGATATTTTTAGTGTACAAGTGACATGGATGTTGGCCTGGAGTTACAAGGGTTTGGATGTCTCAAAGACTTGTTAGTCCATCCTAAGAGGAGTCATCGTGTGCTCACTTATCTCTAGGAGCAGGTTTTACTGTGCATTCACAGTGTCCTAATGATTTTGTCTAGCTTTCTTTTAAACTCTACCACACTGTTGCTGTTTACAACTTCTGGTGGTAGTTTATTCCACGTGTCACATATCTTGTATGTAAACAAGTTCCCACAATGGGATGTGTTGTATCTCTTCAGTTCTAGTTGAAGACAAGATTGTTCAGTATGCCGATGATGCAACACTTGTGGGTGTAGTAAAGTCTCCTCTTTTGAGAAATGAAGCTGCCCTGAGCAGCTTCATTTCTTTGGGACATGGGGTATGAGGCTGAACTCCAGTAAAATGAAACAACCTATTGAATTGGCAGATCTCGTACAGATCTCCCACTCCATCTTCCCCTTCCAGGTGGATTGAACGAGTCTGAAGCTTTTAACTATTCCAGGTGTAACCTTTGACTCACATCTAACTTTTGAGAAACCTCTAAGGAAAGTTTCAGCAAATGCCACAAGAAAGTTAGGTATGTACGTAGGGCCTCACATATTGATAACAGTGATATAGTCAGTGTAACCTGTTGTAGGTTATCTGTGGTTCTCCGGTGTGGATCTCTGTTCCTGCCAGAGATTTATCTCTCTTCAGATAAGAGTGGTTTGTGTGGTAGATTTCTGTTTCTACTAATAGTAGCAGTTATGACTTGGACCATCGACGGATGTTTGTTTGTATGGTGTTTTTACGTTGCATGAAACCAGTGGTTATTCAGCAACGGGACCAACGGCTTTATGTGACATCCGAACCACGTCGAGAGTGAACCTCTATCACCAGAAATACACATCTCTCACTCCTCAATGGAATGGCCGGGAATCGAACCCATGACCATCGAGGTGGAACTGTCATGGTAATGGCTTCATAGCAACGAATGATAAGTTAAAGGAAATGAAAATGCATTTTCTTCAAGTAGGTCTGCAGCAAAGAGGCATTCGAGCACGTGTTGGAGGCGCCTGTTCTCATGATGGGTCAGAAATCATGATGCAATACTTCGTCAAGATTCTTCTAAGACGTTCACATCTTCTCGGGAGCCTGAGATGTTCGCTGGCAGGCCCCATCCCCAGATTGCCATATAAATAGGACTGACGAAGTAGGAGAGATAATCAGTGAGAGAGCAGAGATCATCAGTGAGAGACCAGCAGAGAGATCAGTGAGAGATCAGAGCAGAGATCATCAGAGAGAGAGATAAGAGAAAAAGGAACAGACGAAAGATAAGAGAGGAAGTCTGCGCATGAGAGCTTGGTCGAATTTGAGTCAAGTCGTCCAGTTAGTGAGAACGAATGGGGTTTTCGACGTTGAGCAAGCCTTGAGAGAAGAAACTTTCTACACTAGGTTTCGAGGAGTTCCTGCCCTTCGAGTATCAAGAATAGACATTGCTTTCCGCAGTACGGAGTCAAGAAGATGACTAAAGTTCCACCGTTCTCCTTTGTGAAGCCATCGCTTCGAGTCTCAAAACTGGCCAGCAAGTACTTTCATTACCTCACTGTTTCCCCGGTTCACGCATTGTAAGATTTTACCTTTTTTAAGTAAATAGGAGACACAATTCTGCATTTATCATTGTTAGTAAACTTGTAAATAAACCTTCGTTCTGTTAGTGTTTCTTTCTATATTCGTATCACCAGTTTCAACTGTTGGTGTTGAATTCTTTTTGTTTATCATGATATCGAACTTGGAGCGGACCTCTCTCGGTTGGTAACAGGGACGCCAACACCATACCAACCACGCCACTGAGACGCTTCCATCGACGGACGGTCTCTTGTTTGTCACTTGTTTCGTTAGTGGTATTTCAACAGAGATCTTTCACATTCACAGTTGATCCCACATAACCTTTATCTGCCGTGAGAACAACCAGACTCCACTCAACCAGCAAGAAGGCCCCCCCACCCCCCACCAAATATGCGGTAAATGTGGATCACTGTCGAACTTCTCTGTTCCAGAGGTCCTTTTATTCCTCACACTTTTAGACTGTGGAACAGCCTCCCAGAGGAGGAAATCGTGCAATTGCAACTTCTGCAGAAGTTCAATCAAGATGCATTGCATTATTACGCTAATGCTATTCTCATTGGATTTTAATACATTTTTAGATACTTAATCTTTTCTTATTTAATAAGTGGAATCTCTTCTTTCTGTGTTTTCCTGTTCTGCCTCTTCATTTCTCCTAATGAACACCATAATATTCTGTGGAAGCTTGAATTTCAAGTCAGTGGCCCCTTTGGTGGCTTGTTGCTTATGAATAGGTTTCATCAACTGAATAATTAAAATAATGTTAATAATAATACAGAGATTATTGTAAACCTTTTAACAAGATCGAAGAAAATTTACACACACACACACACACACACACACATATATATATATATATATATATATATATATATATATATATATATATATATATATATATTCATATCCTTCAACATTGCTGTAGTCTTTATAACAGTCAACTCACTGTCAGGTACACGATTCATTATTTATGTCAAAAGGAACCCACTGGAAGATGCTGTAATGGTGGCATGCTTTAATTACTCTGTCTCACCCAAGAGTTAAACCCGTGTAAATGTGTTTTGTGAATGTAAACCACTAAATGCGACAGGGGTGTTTTGTTAATGTAAACCACTAAATGCGACAGGGGTAAAATTCATCTTCTTTTTGTTCTTTTCTTCTTCTTCTTGATCCCGTTCAAAACTAAGATGACGTCATCACTGTGAGCTGCTCCTTTAAACACAACGCTGCACGGAGTGTCGTCTGCTATTGCGTACGCCATTTCCTTGTAATCTTTAAGGTGGTTCTTAGCGTCACCTACAACCTCGAGTTTCAGATTGGTCAGCTTGACATAACTCTTGTGCAGAGCACCCCTCAATAACTCTCGTATGTCTTTAGTCCATTCGCTCAAATCTGAGTCCTTAAAACCGACAGACAGCGGTTTTTGCCACCCGTAGGCTTTGAACACCTCGCTGAGAGGGTCCAGCATTTCTGCAGAGGCGCAGTAGACCCACAAGTCAAGTTTTGCACTCCTAGGGATAGGTGATGCAGTGCAACAGTGTGCAAAGTTTCTGAGATCTTCAGTGCTTTCTATCATTACACTCAGTTGGATAGCTGCTTCTTTCTCTTGGGAGCATTTTAAGAGGCTAATTAAGTCACTTTTGTTTTTGTCTTGCAACTTTCCATTAAATGATAGGGTTATTGTGTCCGTCTCTACGAGCTGACCTAAACATTGCTCCATATCTGCGAGAGACGCAAAAATTACACATTATACTAACAGAAGTTCTTGGTGAGACTTCCATCACCGTGGACAGCATTTGGCCTAAACCATTATGGCAGTTCACTTGGACTTCTTCACGATTAAACCATAGTTTACATTCATGTGAATAGAACTTTGTTTTCCTTAGCAAGAACTCTACTGCTTCAAGAACCTCAGTGTCGTAAGAATTTGGCAATAAAATCTCGATGCCGTTCCATTCAAAGACTTCTTGAAGAAGCTTACAGACAGCTGGGTGCTCATGACATTCGCCCTTGCGAGAAATGTAGCCGTCACTGAACGCCCATGCTGTGGTAGATGTCGCTTGTCGATACTCTCTGACGATTTTCCTCAAGTACTCAAGATTGATGTCGTCTTTTGAGGTTTCCATTGCAGCCAAAAACTGTAATGTGTTTTGCTTATCGACTTTTTCAGCATCAGTCTCAAAGCTGTATGGAGATTCATCATAATGATCTAATTCTAATTCCTCCCCTTGTTGTACCACATCTCACATTGAATTTGATATTCACTCACAAAATAGTTTCTAGGAGGAAATACTGGATTCTCATTTAAGTACACAGCAGCGAGGTATTCCTGGAAAAGTTTGTGGAAAAATTCCCACGCATATTGTATCTTGAACTTCTTTTGTATTTTAATGCTCTTCATAAAACAGGACAGAGCATCTATTGGGTCTATGTTGTTGTTTTCTGCCTCTTGTATGAGCTCGTCTGTTCGATTCTCATCCAGCACCTGCGTATTGTTTTTGAGCGTCTCCCAAGCCACTTTACTGAGGGCCTTGAGCCACTTCTGACACGTGCGTTCGACCAGGCTGATGTGTCGCGACTCTCCAAGCCTCCGCTGAGTCCTCTCAGCAAGTTGCTTGATTTTCAACTCTGTGATTTCCTGGTGAATGCGCATCGCCGTTGTCATCTGAGACAAGGGTGTTTCGTCATTGAGCCACAATGACACCAGCATCGTCATTGTCAGTGGCACGCACAGTGAGGAATACATATGGTGCTCTAGTTCTTGGAGTCTCTCATACAGCCTATTGAGAGTGCTTTCATAGTCACTTACATTCGCCTTGACTGTTGCCAGCAGTTTACCAAGGTACTCCCTGCGCTGATTACTGTCAAAACCTTTTGCAAAGAAAATACAAGTATTCTTCTTGTTGGATGACATTAAGGTCTTGGCATCCTCGGTAAATTCCGGTCTGCAGGTTATGATTTTCCTGTTCTTAGGAAGATT
This sequence comes from Macrobrachium nipponense, assembly GCF_015104395.2. Lineage (NCBI taxonomy): Eukaryota > Metazoa > Arthropoda > Malacostraca > Decapoda > Palaemonidae > Macrobrachium > Macrobrachium nipponense. The sequence goes on from NC_087223.1 coordinate 7,129,355, forward strand.
TCTAGCTAGTCTTCTGACGATAGTCCTCACATTGAGAATGCCTCAATCGAGACCATCGATGATGAAGAGAATGCAACATTTCTGAAGGGCTGGTATCACATCTTCCTGCCGGATAGTGCTGCACGTGTTGGACAGCAGTTCCTCAATCAAGTATTCTCGAAGAGATTTTGAGTTGACCGTGTGGCACTCTATAAATATTATGATCTCAACATCTGGCAAATTTATGTCTTCTCCCTTAACAGAGGCCCATTTATGAAGAATGTATTTACAGACATGACTTTTCCCAATGCCTGCGATCCCTTCGATGATCACGACCTGCGGAAGAGTGTTGTTCTCAATGCGATAAGATAAGATATCCTCCACTGACATAACAGAGTTATTCACGTCTTTGATGGTTACGTTCGTAAAGATTTCTGACTCGTGAAGGCCGTTGTTTTCCTCTGCCGCTGGAACCTGAAACCACTGCACTAGAGCTGATGACCACAAATCGAGATAGTGCGGAAACAACTCATCCTGAGAGTTGACTACCAGCTTGTTCACGATATCCTGGCGCAGGTCTTCCAGTTCCTGTTGATAAGACTTTAGAGAGTATTTCAAAGTCGAGTTGAGAATCTCGTCTAATTTGATTCTGGCGGTTTTCACATCCTGTGAGAGGTCAATGTTTTTCCACTGGCTGACCTTGCACAGTATGTTCTCCAGCAGTGTCTTCAGCTTCGATGAGCGCTCTTGAAGTTCTTCGTCACTCAACGTGACGGCTTCGTGCGCCAGGAAGTTTCTCTCGCACTTGATGCAGTATAACAAGTGCTCAAGTTCCTCATCAACTCCGCTTGCCGTTGGTTCCGTCCACTTCTTGTCATAAGGAGGTGCAAGACCACACACACACTGGAGCAGTTTGTACAGAAATGTAATGTCAAAGGTTTGCCAGTCGGTTCCTGCCTCCAAGGTATTCCTCTCATGGAGACTAAAGATGTTTTTGTATTGCTTGTTGGAGAAACCTACAACATGACTGCAGTAATCTTTAACACTTTGCCCTCCCCCACTGTACAGTAGAGTGCACACCTGCAGGAAATAAAAAATAAACAGCTTTACAAGAATCCTGTTCAAACAAACATTGATATATTTTACACTAACTATGGTTGCTAAAGTTTATTTTGTTATAAATCAAGTACTTTTCTATTCTGTAGTTGTGGATGAGTTATTATATGATATACCAGATGTGTTGTGTATTAAAAATGGCATAAGAGGGATCTTTGCTTGCAGTCTGTTGCATTTCATAGAAATCTGGTATGACATAAACCACAGACTTATTGTTAATAGCTTTGAAGGAGCGATGGAAAAAGTGACTGTCCTGTCAGCAGTGCTTGCATTCACTTTGTACCAGTACATTTTCAAATTTGCAAATAAAGGAAATCAGAAGATATAGAATAGACACTCATAAGCAATACACTAAATTATTCCTAGCATTCATAAATAATGGAGCATCATGATTTGTAGTCCCTGAATTATGCAGATGTTCCAGCTGTGCAAGTTAAGATGTTGCCCTGAGCACACAGCATTCAAAACTATCACCATACAACCTAGTAACTGTGTAAATGGTTAGTGGCGATCAATTGAAAACCATCATGCTTGCAGGCAAAGGAATACAAAAGTGTAAAACAGCTTACTTTGGCCAGGATGGTAGCTGCAGGTCCTTTAGGTCGAAGCATAATGAAATACTTGAGCAAGTTCTCATCTTCCCTGGAGACTTCATCCTCCGGCAAGGGTCCAGGTGGTGCGTCGCTGAATATTGTGGCTGCAGTGGGTTGGATGAATTCTTCAACATCATCGCCATGCATGTCTGCCTCCTGAAACGTTGCCAGACTCGCCGATGTCTGGGCAGCCCCAGATGTCCCTGGAACATTGCTAGGAGAATCCGTGTTTGTGTCTGGAGGTACTGCAGCATTTTCTGCATTCGGGAGAGGCTCAGACATCCCAAAAACTCCTCTAGTTGATTGGTTGGTGATAACTGTGGTGTCCGAACCTTCTGTTGTGTCTTCAAGATGAGGTTCTGACTTCCTTAGTTAGCGTTGGGTTTCATGCATGGGCGGCAGTTTGGTCACTTGCAAGGCAGAATAAAGGAAGTCTGGTAATGGGGCAGTTTTTCAAGGTTCAATATGTTACGTAGGGTCTTGAGTAAACTTTGATATCGGCATTTCATACAATTCCCATAAGATTTTAAATACTTAAGGTTCTAGTAAGGGAGACAAATTTGTTTAGTTACCTTTCCAGTTGAGTTTCGGTTGTAAAAAAAAAAACTTTTTGGGGTGTCACCCAAACCCTAATAGCTCCATGTTGGTTGTTCTCTTCAATGTCATCCCTGTAAACAAAGACATTTCTGGTAAAGAAAATAGGAATTAAATACATATACATTATATATACTACATACATATATGTATGTAGTATGTATAATGGTGAAAAATAAGAGAACAGGGTGTAGGTCCTGACTTTATTTCCAAGCCATTGATGAAGGACTGATACATAGTATTAGAATTCACAAATATATATACTACAGACAGTACTGACGAACATACACACAACCGTTTGAGACTATAGTTCCACCAAAAGGCATCAAGGTAGGCGTGGATTTCAAAACTCATTTGGCTAAAATTCGCTATATACTCTCAGGGGACCATACCGATAAACGTTCCCGCCATAGAAGACTACAAATCCACATCTGAAAGGTGTCAGGGAGGTGGGGTTGGATATCTTATTAGCAGTGCTACCCCCTTACTGTGTTTACAAATATGATAATCCTATTTCCGCACATCTCTACTGCCTACCTTAAGATTTAAACAATTTACTAATTTCTTTTGATATTAAAGGATCAAGTTTATACATCCCATGACAGATGTTCGTATTATGGTTGTAACTTTCCTATGTCAATCTAGATTCAATGATATTCCTTTCCAGTGCATTATTAGAATACACAATCCTTTTTGCCCCTTTGCATTAATAGCATGATTGTTCTCACAAACATGTACAAAAATACCAGTTTCCCTCTGCATATCTCCCACATTTTTTGTTGTTGTATTCTCTTTTCTAGTGCTTTACTTATTTGGCAAATATAAGTTGTCACAAGACTTACATGGAATTTTATATACACATCCTTTAGTATTGTGAAAGATATCCCCCATCTTCTGAAGAATCTTGGTGTTAATGTCGCTTTTGAGAACAATATAACTGTGAGACATCTACTTATCAAGAACTCTCCCGATGATACAAAAGGATGTGTAAATAAAATTCCATGTAAGTCTTGTGATAACTTTCATATTGGCAAAACGGGTAAAGCACTGGAAAAGATAATAGAAAAACAAAAAATGTGTGTGATACGCACAGGGAAACAAGTAAGGTATTTTTGTAGAAAATTGTTAGTGAGAACCAGTCCGTGCTACTGACTGGGTAAGGGGCAAAAAGGATTGTGTAAATCTAAATGATGCACTGGAAAAGGATATCACATTGAAAGTTACAACCATAATACGAATATCAGTCAAGGGACGTATAAACTTGATCCTCTGATATCAAAAGGCACTTGTAAATTGTTCACATTTTCAGGTAGGCAGCAGTGATATATGGTGATACGATTACCATATTTTGTAAACACAGCAAGGGGGCAGCAGTGCTAATGAGATTTCCAACCCCGCCTCCCTGACACCTGTCAGGTGTGGATTTGTAGTCTCCTTCGTGGGCACGTTTACCTTATCGGTAGTGTCCATTGAGAGTATATTGTGAATTTTAGCCAAATGAGTTTTGAGAGCCACTCCTTCCTTGACACCTGCCCTGTGTGTATGTTCGTCGGTACTGTCTCTGCAGTATATATATTTGTGAATTTTCATAATATGCATCAGTCCTTCATCAATGGCTCGGAAATAAAGTCGAAACTGATCACGACATACACCCCATCTTTTATTTTTAACCTGTGGATATGTGTCATAAATGAGTCACTTAATAAAGTATATATATATAAATATATATATATATATATATATATATATATATATATATATATATATATATATATATATAATATATATATAAATATGTGGTAGGGATTATAATAAATTATATATTTAATAGCATAATGTGATGCACTGTGACCTTTTTGGAATGCAGAGAACAGAGCCAAAGCAACGACCCGAGAAAAGCTGATAAATGATTTCTGGGTGGCGTGACATGAAAACTGCATAGTTAGGCGAGTCAATGTTCGTCCTGTAGTAATGTGAGTTCATGGGTCTTTTTCGAAGTGCCTTTGGGAAACTGGCTGCGACCAGTAATATGAGGCATTAACGAAGTGTGCATTCGTATGTGCATGTGCGCCTCTTCTATTCATAATGGTATCACTAGCCAAGTCTATGGGAAGACTCGCAAAAAGATTCGTAATCAGTGGAAAAAAAATAGGAGGCAAAGCCACGATGGCGGATGCCAAAGTGTTTTTTGAACAGTGAGTGAGATATTCCGGCTGCAATGGGTGAGTGTTAAATTACTTTAGCCAAAAAGGAATAGCTTGTTATACATTGTTAGAATGTTTAATCTTTAACTTTGTCTTTAAACATATGTGTGCTAACGAGTGTGTTTCTCGTGTCTTTGAAACAGACGGTTCTGGCAAAGGGGGACTGAGAGTCCTAAGGGGACAGAGAGTCCCAGATGGGAGAGACAATTGGTGTAACAAATTACTGTTTTAGACATTTTAATGTTGGGGGGTTAACTGAGTTAAGTTAGTCAGTAAGACTTGATTTATTATCTTTCCATTATTAAATAAATTGTTATTTTTTATATAACTTGACTCTCATTTTGATTACCTGTTAGAATGGAGAGAAAGAGTTGGAGAGAGAGAGAGAGATTGCGAGAGGAGAGAGAGATGAGAGAGTCAGAGGAGAGAGAGAGAGAAAGAAGAGATTGAGAGAGAGATTGAGGGGGGGGGGGTCGCCGAGCCGTGGTCGCTTAGGAGAGAGGAGAGAGATCGAGAGAGAGAGATGAAGAGAGAGAGAGAGAGAGAGAGAGAGAGAGAAATTGTGTGTTGGTTTGTCTGACGCTCAGGGTTCCACGTTTACCAAATAAAAACGATATTAATATCCTGTTAACAGGTTGTGGCGAGCAGTATGAAAGGTTTTTTTATGCCTAGGTACGCTAATGAAGAGACAAGTGACCAGTTAAACATAGAGGGGTTATGATCATGTCACAGTTTTGTTGGCTTAGCGATAGATTTCGAAGGACAAAGCCTTTGTGGGATTGTGGAAAGTTATTAAATTGTTAAGATTTCAGTTACTAAGTGAGATGAGAAATATCCGTCTGGTAATTGTGGTAAAGGAAGGGGAAGGATTTTATTAGACTCAGCATTTTTCCCAAGCAGTCTGCCTCGAAACAGATGCCGCACTCAGTCTGGCTTATGCGTGTGATGTCGAGTGCATTCCCGAGACGATCCGCGTGTGTTATTAGAGTGTTCTGCGCAAATTCCGAGTTTTTTTGTTCTCATTATGAAGTGGTGAGTGTTAAAGATCATTTTGGGATCTTGGGGAGGGTTTTTGAATCACTCAGTGTTATGGGACTGGTTTAAGAGGTAAATTTTTTTTCCCCATAGTAGCAGAAAGTGATGTGTTTTTCTTTATTGGCGCGTGTTTAGAATAGACGCATTCGTCTTTGTTTAACATATAAGGGTGTATAAAGTGTTTTTCATGCATGCGAACTGTGCTTGTATTGCATTTTCTTGGAGACAAAGAGCGGCCACTCATTTTTACAGGCTCAGCAAATTTCTGCTAACTGGCGCAGAGGCGCGATTGCAAGGGGAAGGCGACTACTGGCCTGCCTCAGGTGTATTGCATGGGAGGGTACTGCTACTACTACTGGTGTATACCTTGGGGGTATCGCTTGACTGAGGGGGGTGTTCTATCGCTTGACTGGAGGGTGTTTCAACGCCCGGTGGAGGGTGAAACTTTTTTTTTTTTTTTTCTCAGTGTGGGTGAACTCCTTCCTTTTTTTTTTTCTTTGTCGGGGTGTTGAGAGACGAATTTGCCCTTGAAATTGTTTTCCAATGCCAAGACATCAGCTGGATTGATTAGTTGATGAAGTTGAGATGCCCCGTGTGAGAGTTTTTTTTAGAAAGGGAAAGGGAATTTTCTTTTTTCTCTTGAATGAAGAGAGAAAAGAGAATTGAAATGGCATGGGAATGGGTGTATGTTTTCCTTATGCTTTGGAAGACACACAAATATCAATGGGGACACAGATTATTATTTTTTTATTTTTTTTATTGTGTTGGAGGGATTACTGTTTAAAATGCCGGTGATTTGTGTTGTCAAGAGTTCTCCTAGGTGTGGGTGTGGGCCATGGTGGATGGTGGTTTACTGGTGTATGCTATTTGAATTGCACCCTTACGTTGGAGATCTTTGCAAGAGGATTATTTACTATGGAGGAAATTACTATTAGATTAATTAATTAAAAATTTGTTATTATTTTTTTTAGATAATTTACCGGGAGGGTTTGCTTTAAGTAGAACTAAAATATCATTAACGGGGATTTATTTTCACGAGAGATTTGAGATATTTTCATGGGATTTCACCCTTGGATGATTTTATTTAATTTAATTATTCTATCAGGGAGAACTTATTATAATTAAGTCTTGTGGTTTTAATTAATTATCTTGAGTTTTTGTAACTTTAGCGAAGAATTTTCAGTAATTTCTTGAGTGATGAGTTTTGCTAAATTTTGGTGAATGGACAAGCATTAACATTGGTGATGTTTTTGTACTGATACTAGTGATTTTGATGATAGCAATTTTTGGTGATATTGCTGATGATGAGACATTCCTGATTGAATTTGTTTTTTTATTTTTTATTTTACTAATACCGGTGGGTGCTGTAATGCTATCAAGGGTGGTGTAAATATTTTGTTTTTTTTTTTTTTTTTTTTTTTTTTTTTTGATAATTTGGGAGGAAACTAACTAACACATTATTTTTGTTTTTGTTTTTCTTTTTTATGAGGTTCAGCAGATTCAATTGCTTTGACATAACGTGAGTTACGGGAGATAAGTTAACAATGCGTTAGTTAGAACAAATGCCCGTTTGAATTTTTCTTTTCTCCTTTTTTGGAAGGATTAGTTAGCATTGGCTGACACACAAGTTTTTTCTAATCAATGGGTGAATTTGAATTTTATTTTTTCTCTCCAGTTTGTGTGAACATTTTTTTTTTAATGTCTCAGTTCGTGACTTAGAGTCATCACTCGAGAACGTGTTTGTGTTTTCAGCTATATTGATGCTGCAGAGAAATAAATATTGGGAGAATTTTTTTATTTTTTTTTAATGCATACATAATTGGCACTACATTTTTTTTCACTGGATATTTTGTGTTCCAAGAAATTGTGAGTTTTTCTTGCACAAAATACCTTTTCTTGTAGTTTGGTGACAAACTTTGGCCAGAGAATAGGAAACTGGCTAAGTTTCTTTCTAGTGGCCTATGTTCGTAGTGCATATGTAGAAGTCTTGGCTTTAGACACCTTGAATTTTGGAGTTTTATTATAATGAGTTGTGGCACATTGGTGATTTTTTTCTAGAATTTCCGTAGACAATTTTATTTTGCCGGAGGTTTTTGCCCTTTTTTGAGCAGTTATGCCTTAACCAGAGGTTAGTTTAGTTTTATTTTTTTACTATAAACATTGAGTTATTTTTTCTCTGGAGAAATTGGTAGATATACTTATTTTTGGAGATATAACTTGGAGGTATATATATTATTAATTATTTTGTAGTCATAACTTTGAGATATAATATATTGGAGATATATTTTTGGAGGCCATTTTGATATTTGCCTATGGTGGTTGAGAGCTATGTTTAAGTTCAAATTAGTTTTGGGCAGCCATCCTTTGTTGCAAATGGGAACAACCACTTTGGGGAAATAAAAGATGGGGTCAAATTTATTTTGGATGGTGTGAGCTAAATGCTTTGAGTGCACATTTTATTCGGAGATGGGATTTCCATTTTTGATATTCCCGTTTGGATTTGGAGAGATATCTTTTGGAGAACCTTGTTTTTTATTCAACAAATGGAGGTTATTTTGGTGAAATAGAGGCATAAATATTTTTTTATTTTGCCGAAATAGAGGTGAATATTTTTTATTCCTGGAGTGGTGGTTTTTTTTATTAACATGTGGGCTATCGGAGAGAAAATAAGAGTGATTATGGTGTTAAGGGGGGGTGGTTATTTTTAACCAAATGGAGGTAAATATTTTTCATAACCGGAGTGGGTTGGGTTTTATTAGTTAATTATGGTTTGAAATATATGGAGGTAGGATAATTAATTCTTGTTTGGCGAGTGACCTTTTTTGGGTTAGGAAGGCTTTATTTTTTTCAAGTTTTTCCGAAGCAGGAAGATTTCTTTCTGGTTCTTTCTTTTTGGTTTCGTGACCTATTTGGAGGCGGGAAGTTGGTTATTAACTGCATTGTGGTCCTATGGAGATGTGGGCATTTGTTTTTTATGTGTCACGAGTGGTGTTAATTTGGAGGGCATATAATTGCTGTCATTACGAGTTTATTTTCGTAGTTTTTATCCCCCGGATTAGGTGGATAATGTTTTACATTAATTGCGCAGTGTCATGAGAGAAATGTCATTCAGTAGACAAACTTTTTGAACACATTCAGTCATATTTCCTGGAGTTAACGTTGAAATGTTGCTTACTTCCGTGGTCAGTACAGACCATTTTTTTTTAGAATCGTGGAGTTTCCAACAATTACAAGTCTGACTAGACATTTTTTTGTTGGCAGCAAGTTTGAGCACACGTCCGCCCAGGTGATTTTCCTGCTGACATACTGTTGCGATGTGTCCGGTGGGTGCCTGATTCTTTTCCCTTGATGGTGATTGGCACAGCAAGTTTTGCAATATCTGGAAACGTTTGGACAAAATAGCATTTCACGGAAAAGCGCATGGGTTAAGAGTTTGCTCTCTGGGCCGTGGTCGGTCGATAAAAATTGCAGATGTCGAAAAATTCCGTAACTATAAATGGGGCATTTCTTGGGGAAAAAATGTGGGGATTATGTTATATTACGCATATATTAATGTATTTTTGTGATGGGGGGGGGTTGGGGAAGTTTTACGTGTTTTGATTATCCTGTTTTTTTATGTGCGTTTCCATTTTCCTACGAGGAGATGGGTAAGTTGTTGGGATTGAGCTTAAATAGGCAATTTCTTTTTGGACGGGGAGATGTAATTTTATCGGGAGATGTTAATTTTATCGGGAGTTGAGACTTTACGTAAATGGGAGTGTTTGACATTAAAAGTCTCCATTTGTCCCATTGAATTATATGAAGCAAGTAAAAGGCGTTTCTTTGCTATTAAAACATTGGAGATTTTTGGCAGAGGGGTTAATTTTCTTTGATTGACCGATGGACCGTGTTGACTGACATACTAACACCACCAAAAAAAGTCGTTCCCCGAACGCTAGCAAGACGTCCACCAGCCGTGGCAAGGGATTGCATTGTCATTTATCCTAGGGGTCGGTGATTACGAGAGGTTCTACAGAGTTATGACAGCGCTTTTTCGGGGATCTGCAAGAAGCCGTTAGAAAAGCCTTCTATTTAAGGTTAGGGAGGCATTCCCGTCTTCTTTACACCGCAATGATTCAGTCTTGTTCTGGGAAGTTCCAGACAAAGAGGGGCATATTCCAAGAATCCAAGTATGAGAGAAAAAATTCTAGTGTTATTTGAGGATGAAGCGTGGGATGGACTTTACTTTGTGCTGCCAGAGATGTGGCAGTTATTACTTATATTTTATTTTTAAGGCTGGCCAATGTTTGTTATGTATGAGCTCTCTTTTGTTTGAACCATTTGCTAGGGCGGGAGCTAGCAATTTAGCGTGCCAAGCTTCTTGTGGTAGGGATTATAATGTTAATGATTATAGTTTTAATAGCATAATGTTGATGCGCTGTGACCTTTTTGGAATGCCCCAAGAGAACAGAGCCAAGAAGACAGACGACTCCCAAGAACCGCGAAAAGCTAGAATAAATGAAGTTTCTGGGTGGGCGTTGACTATGAAAAACTGCATAGCGTTAGGCGAGTCAATGTTCGTCCTGTAGTTATGTGAGTTCAAGGGTCCTTTTTCGGAAGTGCACCTTTGGGAAACTGGCTGCGACCAATAATATGGAGGCGTTTTAACGAAGTTGGCAATTTCGTATGTGCAGTGGCGCCTTCTTCTATTCATAATGGTAATCGACTAGCCAAGTCTATGGGAATGACTCGCCAAAAAGATTCGTTGGGAGGAAGGCAAAGCCACGATGGCGGATGCCAAAGGTTTTTTTGTTTTTTGAACAGTGAGTGAGATATTTGCCAGGCTTTGCCAATTGGGGTGAGGTGTTAAAATTACGTTTAGCCAAAAAGGAATAGCTTTGTTATACATTGTTATTAGAAGTTTTTAATTCTTTAACTTTGTCTTTAATTTAAACATATGTGTGCTAATGAGTCTGTGTTTCTCGTGGTCTTTGAAAACAGACTGGTTCTGGCAAAAGGGGGTACCGGAGAGTCCTAATGGGGACAGCAGAGTCCCAGATGGGGAGAGGACAATTGGTGTGACCAAATTACTGTTTTAAGGACATTTTAATTTTTTGTTGGGGGGTTAACTGAGTTAAGTTAGTCAGTAAGAACTTGATTTTATTATCTTTCCATTAGTTAAATAAATCATTAAGTTTTTTATATAACTTGGACTCATTTTGATTAAGCCTGTTAAAATAGAGAGAAAGATGTTGGATGAGAGAGAGATGAGAGAGAGAGACAGAGGAGAGAGGGGGGGGGGGGTCGCGAGCCGTTGGTCGTCTTGGAGAGAGAGGATTGTGTGTTTGGTTTGCCTGACGCTCAGGGTTTCCACATTTACCAAATAAAAACGGAGATTAATAGCCCGTTAACACAACAAACAAACACTATATATATATATATATATATAGCTATATATATATATATATATATATATAATATTGTAATATGTAGTATATATCAACTTAAATTTAAATAATATACTGAACTTTTTACATGGTCATTTTCCTGTGGTATTCACTTAAATACTGAAGTCATGTTGCATCACTACAGTTGATTTTTCAAAACATACGTATGGATCTGTGTATACACAGCACACACACAACATACATCTAAGTATATATATTTATATTAAATCTGCAGTAGAAAAGGTGAGTGAAAATAGGGGATTTGGAACAAGTACTTTTTCTACCATTCTCAAGTTCACGCCTGAATCAAAGAGGTCCGCATAATCTGTAACAGACTTATTTATAATACGGGAGGGCTGGGGCTACAGTTTGTTAAACCTTGGGCAGAATGCTCTTTGAGCAAAAAAGACGGTGGAGGAAGAGGACCAAGAGATAATCCAGGGTGGAGATTATATTCCTCGTTGAACGTGCCTCAATACAAAAATGGACTCCAAACAGATTCTTTTTCCATGGGGTTTTCCCATTGACCATGTGGATTATTATCAATGCCTTATTCCAGTTAATGGCATGGCCTGTCTTAAAGCCAATTTTGTGTGTGCACTTATAAAAATACATATACATTTATAAAATATGCCATACATACTTAGATGTATAGATTATAGCTACAAATTACATGCTGGTATGTTGCCATTTACAATACATATTCATATTATTTATTACATAATATTGTAACATGTACATATTTTACATAATAGGTGGGTTGTATGTATTGTTATCTATATGCACAATGTTACAAACCCAGTTACAAAAGCACTGTTCGCCCCACCAGGTCTGGCTCGGTGAGATCCATGCACCCTTCTTGGCCCTGAGAGTGGTCCGCGTTTTCTAATAAACAACCAGTACATAGTTAGAAATGGTCAAAAAGGAAGGAGGATGGAAATTTAATGGGTCAATCATGCAAAGAAATGTTTAACATTGAATTAAATATATATGGACAGCGAGAGGAAGGAGAGAGGAGAGAGCAAGCTTTTATTCCTGTTTTAGTTTAGAATCTGACTGATTATACTTGAAAACCTTCTGTTTTAGTGAAACTATGTTATCATATATTGTTTTTTGGAACAAATAAAATTAATTATTATGGAAATCTTTATTACATCATAATTGTTTTTAATCGTTATCATATTTTCTAAATAAAAATCGCCTTAAAACAAAGTTTGGAACTGACTATTCATATTAACATTATTCAGACGACCAATATCCTTTTTAATTATCCTATAAGCAGGCTGCATTCCTCTCTCTTCTGTCCTCCGTCTTGATATTCGAGATTTCTGGATTGACTATTTTGAAATAATGTTAGATGTTTCATATGTTATTTTTTAGAATTTAAGCAAGCCAAGGCTCACAAAACCGTAAATGGGCGTTGAAACGGGTTCACTTATCAACATTTATAAAGCAGTTTGCTATCAATTGATTCTAAGTCGTCATCACGGACTGGCTACGTAGCGTTATTCAGGGGTTACTGATGATCATCATTGTATATTGGGTTAACGTCTGTAGCAATCGGTTTACAGTTATGGATCCTGGCTCTTCCCACGATGGTTGGGTAACCGTGCCATTACACCAGCCATGAGGACGAGCTGTGTCAACGCCAGTTGGTCTTGACAGTCGTGTTTCGGCAGTCCTTTGTGGAGGTTTATTTTTTGGTTAATTACGATTATTTACAACTTAGGTAAGTGTTAGTTACGAAGTCAGTTGAGTTTATCTATTACGTTTTTGGAATAACTGTTCTAAAATAAAAATGTTGTTGCACTATAATCTTATGGTATTAAATATCTTATCTATGGCCAACGTTTGTAGGCGGGATGGCGGGGCGGCAAACAAAGGCAACTCTGTTGAGCCATAGACCTCATGTTCGGGATTTCAATGTCTTACAGTTTTATTACGAGATTGTTCTGGTGGATGTTTTTTGGAAGGTAAAATAATGGCTCGGATGACAGTATTTCATACGCCATTTATTATCCAAATGTTTACAATTTTTCATTACAAAAAATAAAAGCATTTTCTATATAAAAGACTGAATTGAACAGGAGATATCGAAAAGTGGGGGGTTTCTTTGAATAGCTGGGAGGGGAAACACCACAAGGTGGTTGGATGGTCACCCGCTGAAGACACCCGGAATAAAAGGCGGAGTGAGTTGAGCAATGCGTGAGCCGGAGGGCTATGGGTGGGGCGGGAGGGTGGGGGGGCGTCGGCGGGTTGGAGGTATTGGGATTTAGCTAAGACGTGAAACCGATTCGATTAGGTCTAAAAGAAATGTTCCCCAAATTAAATTTTGAGACTAAGAAATATGTTCTTAATAGCGTAACAGCTTTGCAACACCTACCAATAATTCATCACCGCCCCACCATCATTATAGTAATGCACCGAAGGATGGAATACATTTCACTGCATTTCATTTCACCATAATTTTATTTTCACCACAGTTTTTCAAATATTACAATTAAATAATCTTGTAAATTATAAAAAAGATAGCAAATTAAAAAATACTTTCGTATTAACGTAGCCTAAAGATGGTTGTGAGGGGTGGAGGGCCAAGTGGCCCATCAAACTAAAAAACTAAAAAAATGGTAACTATAAGTTATTCCATAAATAAATCACGAAATCCTGTAGTACTAGATTAGCATAGCCAGTAATGTGGTTCTTAGCATTAGATTCAATTGATAAAATAATATCCTTGCAAAATTGATGCTTTGATGACTTATACAACCATCGGCTACAAAACCTGGTGTGTGTGTCTTGGTGTTTTTTTTTTTTGGTTTTTTTTTTTTTTTTTGAAATAACATCTGTTTGGACCACCAATTCGTAGTATTATTCGGTAATACAGGTAATATTTACGCCTCCAGTCAATCTATGGGCCAAAAAATTAGATACAAGCCTAGCAGCAAGTTGGTAGAGTTAGGCCATTTCCGGTTTTTCTGAGCCTTGGGCCAACATCCAAATAACCATATCAAAAACATCTACCCATCATTTTAAATAGTCAATCCAGGCAATATTAAGACGGAGGACAGAGATGAGAGATAAAGAAAACCGCTGCTTATAATAGGATAATAAAAAAAGGAATTTAGAGTCTGAATAATATTAATATTGAATAGTCAGTTCCAACAACATTTAAAGCATTTTTATTTAGAAAATATGATAACGATTAAAAAACAATTGAATTGGGTAATCAAGATTTTAATAATAAGTTATTTTTCCAAAAAATCAAAAAATATTTGATAACTTGTTTCTTAAAGCAGAAAGGGTTTCAAGTATATCAGTCAGATTAATTAAAACTAAACAGGTAATAAAAAGCTCTCTCTAGCTCTCTCTCTCTTTCTGTCCATAATATATTTCATTCAATATTGGCATTTTCTTTGGCATGATTACCGTAATTTGTTTCCCTCCTCCTCCCTTTCGAACCATTCTTTAGGCTGACAACAACTGTTTTGCAAACAGTTTTCCGAAGCTGTTGACAAAAACAAGTTTGAAAAACTTTGTTTTTCTAAAAAAAAAACTGTTTTTTCCTAGTGTTGGGACAGGCCTTAAGGAAACTACAACACCCTTCTTCCCAAACGTCCTAGAAAACTTGAGGGACACCGAAACCGCAACCTTGTGGGACAGACAACGACCTTGTTTGCTTGGTTTTTTTCTTTTTTTTCGTTTATAACGTGTGTTTTCTTCGGCCGTTTGTTTTTTTCACTCATGAATGACAAACTGGGAAGTCATTGCGAGTTGAGTGAACGCGTCTTTTCGTCTCCGGGTCTTGAATCTGATTATTGTCTTGAGCGGCCTGACCCTTGATTCCTAAGCACCACTAGACTCTGGGAAGTTTGGAACCGACTGCTGTATGGCCATGTTTTAGTTTTGCTTTTTTTTTTTAAGTTAAATAATAGTGTCTTTTTGTTTCTTCATTTCGCGTGCGTGCATCATCATCATGTGTTTGGCATGCGTTAAACGTTTGTTAATTGTAAAACAAACCTCTATATTTTAAGTTATTAATGGTCTTCAAAATCACGACATGGCAACGCTTTGTGGGGTAGCTGACTTATGACGTCACAGCTCTTTGTTTTGGTATGCTCTTTCCTGGTACGTTTTCAAATGAGCCGCTTCTTAGATTTCATCATAATGTCTTTTAGTGTTTTCTCGTCGGTATCGTAGCTCCCGCAGAATAGGAGTCTGAGTTCTTTTTTTTTTTCTATGTTTAAATTGCCTCCTTGCATGGTCTTCATTTCAAGAGGTATATAACTAAGTGGTCAGTTCGATGTCTCTTCATTCCACGTGTGCTCGTGAATTGGAGTAGGCAAATGCAGCAAGCGTTATCTAGTCTCTCTTATAATTATCACCAGTTACGCTAACAGCTAATAACACTCACCACAAACGCTAACAGTTAATAACACTCACCAGTAACGAAGTGGTCTGAGCAGATTTTCGTCTTTTCTTGATGGCTGACAATGAGTTTTTAAATCTTGATTCTTCGCAACAGCGGCGACTAATTCTCATACGTTTCGCCGTCTCTGTTGCCCTAATGCGGCATCCAAGCATGTTGCGAGTGTTCGCCTCATTTAAAGGATGGTTGGGTACAATATCATTGCAAATTTGCGGGAAATCATTCTGATAACGATTGCTTGTGGTCGACTTCCTTGTTATTTTCCGTTACGTGCTTGACGGTGCGTCAGCCTCGTCAACGTCTGCTTGCAGACGGTAAACCCTTGACTTCAGAATCGTAAACAAAATACTTTTTTCTACTTTAAAAACCTTAATGATTTTCTATATTCAGTAACAGGTGTGTAATTAATTTCACCATCACATAAGCTAGAATGTATCGCGTACATACAAACCTTCAATAAAATAGTTGTTATTGGTAATTATCGAACATGAGGCAGCTCATCGATGATACGTTTCCGTTATAAAATTAATCAGCGCTGTATTTCACAGTTATATTTACTTAGAGAGGCGAAATTTCATTACGTTTCGTTATTTATGCGTTACTTTTTGTTCTTTGATTAAAACACATCACATATAGGGGTGATTTGGCATTGGTTGACTGTGCCGAGTTGCCAGATGGTGAATAACATTTCTTTTCCTAATGGATGATAATTTTATCACCTTTAAGTAAGTTTTTTTCTGAAAGTTGTTTTTATTTGTTTTAATTGTGTTTTTTTATTTGTAATTGTCACTTCCTGGAGCAACTTCTCATTGCTCCCCAATTCTCGTATGTGATTTAATGAAATTTTTTTTTATAGAACTTTTATATTTGGGAGTGACTATTTTCACCGTGCGGGGATATTACACTCAACGTTATTTTCACTGTACGGATAACAAGAGCTTCGTTTATGGAATCATTGGTACGACTCTCTCTCTCTCACTCTCTCTCTCTCTCTCTCTCTCTATCTCTCTATCTCGCTCCGGATAACAGAAGTTTTGCTCATCACTGGCGATAACAAACAGCCAGTTAAAACTAATTTCAGAACTTCTGCGGGTTCATGTTTTGTAAACAGTAAAGACGACATACAGGCCGAAATATCTGTCTTCGGGGATATTTTCTCCTCTGATACGTTCAGTCCTCCTGCGACTTCAGTTGGGTTATTTTGTGATTATATTTCTCCTTCCACCAAAGCAGTATGGAGAGTGACACTTCTGTAGAAGTTAAGAAAAAAACACCTTGGAGTTCCATGCATCAGCAGAACTACAGGAACATCAAGCCAGTTCATCTACTGCCCAGGGACAAGACAACATACAGGTAGACACAACATCTGTCTTCAGGGACATTTTCTCCTCTGATACGTTCAGTTGGTATTTCTACAGAGCAGTCCGCACGGACTGCAAAGAACGTAACCGCGGATACGACATCAATAGGATTGGGTTGGGGCGTCCCAATGTATTTCGCCGTGTTTAGTACTGGCCCCTGGGGGTTATATTACAGTCGTCCGAATAAATTATTAAAATATAAAATTCTTGTTCAGTAGGTAAAACTGCACTGGGGGTTAATTACATCCGTCCGAATAAATATTACTTAAAATTCTTGTTCAGTATTTAAAACTGCATAGAAAACCGCAACTTCCATAGTCTAGGCCGCCGCGGATAAGTAGGTACCCCTTGCCTAGATCTACCGTCTTCTAGCTCCGTTTATCAGTGAAAAATAAGCGTCGTCAGCACAGGGTGACCAGATTTTGAAAATTGAAATAAGGGACACCTAAATTGGAGAGGTAGTTGAACTAATATATATATATATATATTATATATATATATATATATATATATATATATATATATATATATATTAGACAACAAGCAATTAAAATCCTTCCTTCAGGGTAAATACAACAAAGCAGTAACCATGCAAGATGTACGAAATTGGAAGCTAAAGGTGCAAAGTGGGAATGGAATGTCAGATATTGGTAAGTTGACAGAAATAGTTAGAATGAAATTGTGAATGCAGGAAAAGGAAAAGATAGATATATCACTGGATGGAAGTAGGCCATCCAAATGATTGCATTTGCTACTAATGAAATGATACGCATGTAGTACTGTAAAGATCCCGAAATGATTTTCATGGATGGGACTTACAAAATTAACAAATACAATTATCCAGGTGTCTGAACTTGTGCTTCCTGTTCTTAAAAAGAATGAAATCTTTGGTACTCTGAAACAACTTGTGTATGCCCATAATGAAATCTCCTTTCAGTCAAAATTGTCTGTGTTAGAAGAACAAGATTCAAGTACTAAACACGGCAAAATACATTGGACGCCCCAATCCCTAGTGGATGTCGTATCCGCGGTTACGTTCCTTGCAGCCCGTGCGGACTGCTTCTGTAGAAATACCGATGACACTAATAATCACATTGAAGCAGAAAACGGTAAACTAAAGCACTTCCTAACCTCAACTACATCGATGTCTGAATGCATTCGTAAAATTATGCTCCATAATTCCATCTTAAATGATGAACGAGCCTTTAAGCAGTTTTTGCAGACATGTACATCTGTTGACTATGGAGTTGATGAGGTTCTAATGAACAAAATATACAGACAGTTCACGGAACATGCAGTTAAACGAATGATGAAACACCATAAGCTATCTAAGCCCTTAGATTCTTTTTTATCACATTGGATTCGCCTGGCCTCTTTGTTGCTTATATAGGGTCTACTGACCACAAAGTGACGAGAAATGGTGAAACAGGTGCTAAATTCAGCTGTTCCTGCACTTTTTATTGCCAACATTTCTTGCCATGTAATCACATTATTGCTGTTGTAAGACAAGAGAACATTGATGTTTCTACTATCAACGGGCATTCACGATGGCGGACGGAGAATACTATGATTCCTACAGTGGCATTAGAATCCGAGACCTCCATTATACATATTACACGGCCCAAGTGTCCAATGACCCCTGCCCAAAAATTCCTTGAGTCAAGAAACAATGCAGCGACTCACAGTGGCGCTAACTAATAGTGGAACTGAAGTGTACAAAGCCCGACTTGATATGCGGAAACGTATTCTTACTTGCAGGGAACAGGGTCATGAATACTAAAATGATGATAGTCCGCAGATGCCAAGCACATCAACTTCACCGTCACAAACGCCATCTTCACCAATGTCACAAACGTCACACTCCAAGGATTACAGCTATTGAATGCTCCTCTTCCTAAAGTAAAAATGAAAGGTTGTCCCAAAGAGTCAAGGGTAATAGGACGATTTAATCATTCAAAAGTTGCTAAGGCTGGAGTCAAACGGAAAGCAAACAACGTGTCCACAAAGAGAAGCAAGAGAACGAAAATTTGTAGCAAGTCAAATGATGTGTAATGTTATGTATAACACTTACATACTCATTCATTCTGCTCCACTAAGACTGTTTAAATCTATATGGCATAATGTATATTTGTATAAAGACTTGATTTTAATGTGGAATAAATGTATTTTTATAAGATTCCTTTCATTTGTGTGAAATAAATTGTTTTTCTCTTAAATTCCTTTTAGCATCCTAAACTGCAGTTGCTAAGTATCTATTAATTCTTATAGATTCTCGGTGAAAATAATAAAAACAAAATTATCACCAATCGGTGATAACAACACCAGTGTTCTTATCACTGTGCGGTGATTATAATGTTATCAGTAGTGTCACTGTACGGCGATAATACACACGGCCTTCATTTTTTTTCTGATATTCCTTTGTTTGTGTGTATTTCAACAGCTTTTTTCGTTTGTAATTATAACTTTCCTTAGTAATTATATAATTTCCCCTAGTATTTAAATTATAACTTTTCCCAAGTAATTATATTATAATGTTCCCTAGTAAAAGCAACTGTATTCCCTTGTAATTTTGCTATTAACTCGTTTCTTGCAATTATTTTAACTTTATTTTCTTGTAATTATATTATCAATTATAATTATTTCTTGTAATTACATTATAAATTATAATTATTTTGTAGTTGTATTTTTCTTCATAATTCCAATTTTTATTATCACTTTTTATCTTTGTAATTATAATTACTTCCTTGCAATTATTATAGTTTTTCACTTATAATAATTATAATCTTATTTCTATATTTGATTTACAAAGCAAGTATGTATCACAAAATTATCTATTGGTAGAAAATTCTAATATCTAAAGTATTATATTTATTGACTTAAAATTCTACTTACGTTAAATTATGTTCAATTAAATTTTATGTTTAACATCAGGTCTGTCTACTTAGCCTTTAACTTAAAAAGGAATTACTATACCACATTTTATTGATTTTTTAATGAGGGTAAGAAAAAAATGATAATCTTTGATTTTTTATAACAAAATTTCACAAATATCTTTCTACGATACCTTGGAAAAAAAATGTCACAGAAAATAGCTTAAATATATGTAGTAGAACCTTTTTAAAACAGCAATACATTATCTGGTCTTTATACTTAAACCAAATATTAAATATTAGCAATACAAAAATGTAGTACTACCAGTAAATGGTCCTTTCGTTATATAAGGTTTATACAGTAAAACACAGCATCAGACCAGATTGTGTTTGGGAACTCCTTCACATGGGAACACTCCGGCGGATGCTGTTTTCTACAGCCAGATTATTTCGAAGTCAGATAACGGTTTGAATTTCACGTCACAACTAAATGAGAAACAGTTTCATGCAAGGATGAAATTCCTGTCACATAGCATTCTCATTTAAATTTAATACCTCCACTTTTATTCCACGTATTCTTTGGCGTTTTAGTAAGCGGCAAAAACCCTTACATTTGCTACCTGTTGGGTTTTGCCGATGAAACCTGTTTCATGCTGATAACCCTACACAAATAATCTACCAACAGATCTTACTGGAAACTCAGTCCATGCCAAGCAACCCTACCTACGTTTGTACAGATTTTGTCATCCACGTTTTAACGCCCTTACGTATCTATCTTCACCGTAAGAAAACAAATTACGCTACATTCCTATGTGCCGTACTAATTTTACACCTATCCCCCCAAAATAATACTGATCCCAGGCACCACGACTTCAAGTTCAAATATTGCATGTTGTTGACTCTAAGCAGCAAGGATGACAGTGATTGACAGTGAACACAACCTTCTCTTGCAGCATCATGAAAGGCCTTTAAGGCTGTGATTCCTTCTTCCTCACAACTTCAGCAATCTCCTGTAAATCAATTTTGAATGCTTGAAGGCATAGCACCTCCAGTATAGGAAAATAAGTCTTGAAAATGAAAGGTAAGCTTAAATACATAGTTGCAGTATCACTGTAACTATTCATTGATGTCTTAATTCATTTCAACAACCAATACTTGATAGTAACCAAAGTATTTCCACAGAATGACCTTCGAGGTCTCATCTGCCAATGCTAAACTGGTGCAACTGAAACCCTTTTTACACGGTTACTCCATGAAGGGCATTACCAAAGAGTTATCGGAGAGAACAGGTCCGCCTAAAGTGCCACAGCCACCACCTGGGTCAGTCCACTACCACACAGATCCAACTTCAGCGACCTTTTCAGAGCAAATCAACCATGTAGTCGGTACTGTCTTGGATAGATTGACCGATGCCTTGCGGGTTCATGGCTTGCTGACCCAGGTTTTGCTGACCCATCGTTGGTTGCCCCATGTTCTGCTGGTTTAGGGGCTGACCCAACACTTGTTGGCCCTGCTGTGTGAGCTGGGGACGTATTCCTTGTTGCTGCATCATCAGAATCTGTTGCTGCTGTGGGTGCTGCTGCTGATGCTGCACTTGCTGCTGCTGCTGCTGAAGTCTCACTTGCTGTTTGGATGAAAAGAGCAAAACTTAGAGAAGCCAAAACTATGCGGTGGAGCTACGTATACTTTCCTAAAAGGTAAGACACTCTAATTAAAACATTTGGTTTTCGTGACTGAATAACTTTTTTTTAACATTTTCATATGAACCCATCAATCATCACTAGCCTTAATTTCCAGTCCTCCATGTGACTTGAGTTAATACATACCACTGAATTGGTTAATGGAGCTTATGAAATTTAGGCTGTCAACTCAAGCACAAGTAGAGTGAGGCGAGTGATTGGACAGGAAAAGAAAAGAGATGATGTACAAGAATGTGTAGGTGGAACTGAGAGAAAACCCTACAGTTGCACTACAAAAGTAACAGCTGGAGAGAGTGGACAGCTGAGTGAAGGAAGGATGCAGGATTGGAGGTAAATGATAGACTTTGCAAGATGGCGCAGCCAGGGGCTAAAGAGACACTGCAAACATCCTTGAGTTAATACCTACAGTGCACTGATGGCCTGCCTACCCTTCTCCTACGAGTTACTACTCAATTATGGGGAGGGAAATACCAATTCCCTTGTGTAGGTTGAAAGCGGCCAGGCTGCATGTCACAAACAATTGCTCATCGTTAATATAAGAGAAGCTAATGTTTCAGCTCCTTTTAAGAGATGGATATTTCCCATTGAACAAAAATTATAACTAGGCCATCCCACTAACTTCAATCATCCTGTAGTTTTGAAATATTAATAAAACTGACCGATCTGAAGTCATCCACTCTTCTCCTCTGTTCTGTGAATGGGTTGGCTGAAAAAATTGAGTTTGAGAATTTTGTGTCTATGGTTTGTTTACAAAACTTGTTATGATTAGGAAACCTTTGTGATAACTGTTGCTTCCCCTCCTGGCGATGGTGAATATACAGTGAAACTGTACATTTTACTGTATAAAAATTAAATTTTACTGTAAAAAATTAAAATTCCTCAATGATTTAAGCTGGTTTTGCAAACACTCAACATAAATCTGTCTCTCGTAAATCACGTAGCATCTCGATGGTGATGTTGCACATCGTTTTCACAGAAACAACTTCATAGTTGAGTTTAGGAATGAAAGCTCTTGATAAGTAATATACTCTTCAAAATAAAATTATGAGACTTGTTATTAGTATGATCCTATTATGTATCGTCAATGCATATACAGCTATATGAACACAAAAGTAAATAATGAAAATTTGTTTGCAGGTACACCTTGCAAACTGCACCAGTATGCAATCACAAGCAAGTGGGTTATTTTTCACGAGCGTTACAAATCTCACCTGCTGAAGGAGCTGTCGCAGTCCAGGATTCTGCATTGATGGCTGTAGCATACGTGGCTGCCCCATGGTAGGGCAGGTGTTTGCACCAGTCCCTTGCTGACCGATGTTCATGCTCACGTTGGTAATTCCCGGCTTGTGCTGGAGCTGTTGCTGAAGTTGTTGACGTATTGCTTGGGTGTGTTGCTGCTGGAGAAGGGAAAGTGTGATGCTGAATGTTAGATAAATAACAACCGAGTGTGTACGCTTTATAAAATCCGTTTCTCCTCAACTAATGATAGAAAGATATTTAATTGTGCCATATTTGTATCATAAAATGCACAATTATCAAAAGCGCATTTTTGAAAGTTTACTTGTCAAATGATTGTATCATGACCACACTGGGTTTTTTGCAAGGGAAGTATACTGACCAAACTCACCTGGCTCTGGCGAATTTGGAGAATCTGCATTTTTTCCTGGTCCGTCTGTTGTTGCTGCATGCCAAGAGGAGTTCTCGGTTGTAAGACATTCTGGCCGGGATTTCCAAGAGGCACATTAACATTTCCTTGACCGGGCTGACCCATACCCTGCGTCACGGTCAGTGGTGGCATCTGCTGGCCCCCTCCAATTCCTGTTGAAAATAGGTAGCATTACAGTTCATTCTAATGATACCACTTTGTAGCATTGCAGTATAGTTTCAGTGACTCCACTTTCTAAAGTCCTACAGCATTTTATGCAAATTGTGAGCATCGTTATTTTAGGGAAATAGATGGCCCTGTACCAAGGTGAATGCCAAAGTCTGTGGAGAATTACATTCACCATCTGCCAACCAAAACAAATCCACTTTGATCCAATACTGAACGCAAAAACTGATCCAGGTAAAGTATTTCTAAGTTTTGTAATATATCTCTTGCTATATCCCATAACTGTGAATATAAATATTTTACATCTCCCTGACATAGCCTATGCATTTAAAAAGATTTCAGCAATATTTTGATATAATCCTTCCCTGTTGCCTTTCAGAAATATTTCAAGTGGCACAAGAAATCGGCAAGTTTGCAGCACGAAGATATAATATTCTCCACAAATATAACACAGTTTCTCCTGAAGTATAAAGCTGGTGGTGTTTCAGTCAATTAAAACCTAAATTTCTTTCTTTCTTTCTGATTACCTTCCTTAGAAGGTTTAGATATTTCACTTATGTAAGTGTTCAATAACAGGGAAAACATATTCAAGACTTCTTATGCCCTATTTCAAGTACAGAACTACAACTAAGATTGTGACTAAATAAATAAAAGAAAAATCTCACAGAATAATAATAGTTAACCCTTAAATGCTGAGCTGGTATTTCCGAAAGTGTCTCCCAAATGCCAGGGGCATTCGGGAGTGAGCGCCGAAGCAGAAAAAAGTTTTTATTTTAAATCACAGCACGCTTAGTTTTCAAGATTAAGAGTTCATTTTTGGCTCCTTTTTTTGTCATTGCCTGAAGTTTAGTATGCAACCATCAGAAATGAAAAAAATATCATTATCATATATAAATATTGGAATGTATGACAGCACGGAAAAAAATTTCATATATGTATACAAATTGCGCTGTGAGCAAAACAGTTAAAAGTTAATGAGTTAATTATTTTTTCGTTGTATTGCATACTAAATTGCAATAATTTTGGTATATAAAAAATTGTAAAACGATCAAAGCAACAGAGAGAAAATATTATCACAATATGATGCATGAATTCGTAAAGAGCGGATGTAAAAAAAAATTGTTTTCAAAAATTCACCATAAATCAAAATATTGTGCTAGAGACTTCCTATTTGTTGAAAAATTAAGGTAAATGATTGAATATTACTAGAATATGAATTTTAGCTTACAATTGTGTTTTTCTACCATTTCGGTCAAGTCAAAGTTGACCAAAGGTTGAAATTTTGGCACATCATTATTTATATGAAAATATTTCAAAACTGATAAAAAAGCTACAACCATGGGTTGGTTTGTGTTGTATTCTACATGAAATTGCACACATTTTCATATATAAAACTTTATGTAATGGCTAATATAAAATGGTGCAAACATTACGACAATCGGACGAAAGAATTTCTAATTTTTTCGGCAGAGTTACGACACATATAAGGAAAAAGTTTTTTCAAAAATTCACCATAAATTGAAATATTGTGCTAGTGACTTCCAATTTGTTGCAAAATGAAGGTAAATGAATGAATATTACTAGAATGTAAGATTTTTAGCTTACAATTGCGTTTTTCGACCATTTCAGTCGACTCAAATTTGACCGAAGGTTGATATTTTGGCACTTATCATTATTTATATGAAAATATTTCAAAACTGATAAAAGCTACTACCATGGGTTGGTTTTTGTTGTATTCTACACGAAATTGCACACATTTTCATATATAAAACTTTATGTAACGGCAAATATAAAATGGTACAAAAATTACATCAAAGTGATGTAATATAAAACGGTGCAAACATTACGACAATCAGACAAAAATATTTCTGATTTTTTCGGAAAGAGTTACCACGCAGATGTAAGGAAGAAGTTTTTTCAAAAATTCACCATAAATCGAAATATTATGCTAAAGACTTCCAATTTGTTGCAAAATGAAGGTAAATGATTGAATATTACTAGAATATAAGAGTTTTAGCTTACAATAGCATTTTTCGACCATTTCAGTAGAGTCAAAGTTGACCAAAGGTTGAAATTTTGGCACATCATTATTTATATGAAAATATTTTAAAACTGATAAAAGCTACAACCATGGGTTATTTTTTGTTGTATTCTACATGAAATTGCACACATTTTCATATATAAAACTCTATGTAACGGCAAATATAAAATGGTACAAAAATTACATCAAAGTGACGAAATAATTTCTGAGATGTGTCGCTGATGCTTTTTAGTGCAAGAAGAAATTCGCGCATGCACGCCTGGGTAACGCTTGTAAACAAAACAACAGCTTGATCCATGAACTCCCAGCATCCCTCAAGGTGCGTGATTCAAAAGTTTTCGCCAAGTAGGCCTATAATTATTTTTCTGCAAATTAAAAAAAAAAACTTTTCTGCGTCGATGTATCATACGTCAATTAAGCACCCAACAGACAATTTTCGTTGACGTTTAATACGTCCAATAGGCGTTTAAGGGTTAATTTGTATACTCTTGGGAATGAACACTGTTTAAACTAAAAAAATCCACAAGTACCTTACATTACTGTATTATCAATTCTGTCTTTCGCACAGAGGCTGATGGAACAGAAAGTCAAGTCAATCTCAAAGCAAACCTTCGCAGACATACCTTGATTTAAGGGTTGGTTCAGTGCTTGCGTAAGCTGTGGATTCTGCTGTATTATCATGCTCTGGGGCTGCGTAGACATGACGTTCATGCCAGTGCCTGTGGAGATAAGCGAGGTTATTTGAACGATTCAGATAGTTTCCTCTATCTTATACGCTAAATTTTATTTCTACGGACCTGAGTGAGTTAAGGTTTCAGTTAAGGTTTAGTTAAACTGGCTACTATCAAGTAGCAGTATTAAACAGACACTTTTGAGGTCTGCCCTTCCTAATAAGTAATAAAGACCTTGTATTACAGCCTCCACTCAAATATGTTGTAGTTATCTTAATGTTAGCAGCAATTCCACATGGTCTCTAAGCTAAACTAACCTGTACTACTGACAATTAACATTCCATTTTGAGATTTACCTAAGAAGTCATCACATTCAAAATGTTAGCACAGGAAAAAGTACCTTGATCATAATAGGTTATCTGATAAATACAGAACACTGCTACTTATAAAAACAATAACAGCACTAAAAAAATAAATTTTAACAAGTACAAAAATCCACCCTAAACATTACTTTGCCCACTTTTGCCACAAACAGAAGAAGGAAGCTATATACCCTTCCAATACTTGAAAAGTGGCTTCTTTCCCCTAAGAGGTAATTGAATGGCTAAGACAATCAGGTTCGTAAGGTATACGTATACCTAGTATATGTATACCTTACGAACCTGTACAATTCTTGTCTATGACTGTGGCTTACCCTGTACAGCAGAAATATTTTAGCACTTCAAAATCTACAATTACACAGAGCAAACTCCATATTATCTTGGTATTTGGTGTTATCTACTTGCTTCAAAGAAGTGCCCTAACACTGGGGTTAGGCCTACTCATGGCATCTCTGACTAAATGTGCTATTAGTTCTGAAGTCCAGGACGACAGGAAGACCCCATTCCAGATGAAAGCCCCTCCCCTAAGTTCTTTGTGCAATAATCAGCACATTACAAAATGCACCACAGGAGAGACTGCATATATAAAAAATGGGATATCTTACAGAAAGTGTAGACCAGTAATATACAGTACCTGCGTTCGTCTGTATTGGCTGCATATTAGGGTTGCTTGGCACTATCATGCCAGGAAGCGATTGGACAGGCTGAGTCACGTTGGCGCCTGTGGCGGTAGGCATCATGGCATTCGGCTGCTAAAGGAAAAAATATTTCTCTTAAAATTCAGGTTAGGAATTATTATTTCCCAGTTACAAATAATAATCATATATTCTGTTCAATACAAAGTTCTCCACCTTCCTGTATGTATTAATAAATTACAAGGCCTCTTTTTGATAAAAAGAACAATATAGTTATGGAGTGTTCTGGTCTCAAATGTTAAAAATACAACGTACATATTACAAGGTATACATATTTTGGTAACATATTTCACCAGTTTATATCAAAAGTAATACCCCTGTTTAAAATGACACTAAATCTTTTGAACACAATGAAATACTTTCTTAGTTATTAAGATAATTTTATCAGCCTACAGAATGAAAAAACAAATAATGTATACTGCACTTGAAAAGTATCATTCAAAAGCATTGTACTATAGATATTTTAGTATTTATATGTCATTTAACCAGGCCATGGCTGGATTTCCAGATAATCATGGGACAGAAACAGTTAAGTTAGAAGAGAGAAAAATGAAACAGGTGAATTATTATTATTATAATTATTTATAAGATACATAAACCCCTATTCACATGGAACAAACCTACAGGGGCCATTGACTTGCAAGTCAAGCTTCCAAAGAATATGGTGTTCGCTTGATGGTAGTTACAGATAACAGGAAATACAGAAAGCCAAAATCAGTAACTAGAAAAAGTATGATAAATGAATAAAGATAACAATATGAATTAGTAAATACGAGGCCGAATTGTTTTAGGATAGCAATGCACACTACATCTTCGCTTTTAAGGTTCCAATTGCACGACAACTTCAGGGAGAAGCAATTGGCTGGTGGCCTTATTCTCAATTTTTACGTCTTCTGTTAGCTTTCTCACTCTGAATCCAAAGGCGTCTTTCATTTTCTAGTCAAATTAAAACAGGACTTACCTGGCCCCTTCTCGCTGACTGTATGACAGTCTTTATCTTATTAACGAAAGACAGCTGGTCAACTGGGATGAACCCAACGTAGGCTTTCTTCTCGCCCGAGAAGAGTAGAATGATAACTTTCACATCGTTCTGCTGCGTGGTGCCAGTGTGGGATACGTGTACGCAACCAGCCTGGAAATTATAAAATACATTTAATTCTTACCCTTTTTTGAAAAAGGATAAAATAGTTGAAACAGACTTTAGTCTTTGTATAAAAACTTGAACTTCCTTATACTGGCATTCCCTGGTTATTGGCGGGGGTTCCAACAAGCGAAAACCGCACTTAACCGAAACTCAACTATCTATGGTGCCATAATGGCACCGATGACTAGTTATTGGCACCATAAGCACCCTTATGGCACCTCAGTTAGGTATGTTATGGTGCCATAAGGCTCCTTTTGGCACCTCACGGTGCCGATAACTGGAACTCGGCCCGTTACAGCACCAGAATTCATCGATTTTCTGGCGCTAACTGGATCACCAATAATCGGGGGCTGCCTGTACCAAAATGTAAAGTTCCTTTTGTGGGTGCAAGAGGCCTTTAAGTACAACCAAAGAAAATAAGATAAAATGAATTTTAAATAATGCTCCATTTTGAGGAAGGATAAAATAGTTAAAATAGACCTTCACCTTTGCATGAAAACTGACTTTCCTTATACCAAAATGTAACCGTTCCTTTTGTGGGTGCAAGTGCCTATATGTACAACGAAAGTTTCACTGCAATTTGCACGAAAAGATAAAATTAAGTTTTCATAATAAAACTAATATTGTAATACTTACCTGAACACCTGAATTAGCCCTGGTCACTGACCAGCCCGAACTATATCCCCACATATTTACCCACTAAGTGGGTAATTTTAACTGTCAGTGTTACAAACGCTGCAGGTAAACTCTATTCAAATGAGTTACCTGTGTTACCGTTGGCAACGCTGCCGCAAATACCGGCCACCAGAGGCCTGTCTCCTCAACTGAATCATTCACTATCAAATTGAAGTGGGGAGGAGGGTGGGAATCATTCAGGTGTTCAGGTAAGTATTACAATATTAGTTTTATTATGAAAACTTCATATTGCAATACACTCCCTGAACACCTGAATTTGCCCGATTAACATTTACTCGGAGGTGGGATCAATCTAATTCAGCCCAACCTGTCCACGGAATACGCAGGTAACTCATAAACAACCTACCATGTATAAAAGCATGTATCCTCACCTAGTTATCTAACTCGGACGTGAGGATGTTTGCAAAGAAAGTAGTTCAAAATCAGTGTTGAGTCTAAGGTACTGTCTGAGTCAGAAGTACCTCCCATGTGATAAGCTATACTTCTTATTCATGGAAGAAAAAATAAATCTCCTCACCTGGTTGTCCAGCTCAGTAGGTGAGGATGCTTGCAGAGGAAGTACCATACTGTCAGTGTCGAGTCCAAGGTACCTCCTGAGTCTGAAGAACCTCCCATGTGGTATTCTATACCTCTCATGTATGGAGGGGAAATGGTGAACCTCCCATGTGGCTATCTAGCCTCTCATGTATGGAGGAGAAGTTGAGTGTGCAAGACCTTCAGTTCTCTACTGCTCACTGATGTAGATGACTTGTGCTGAAGAAGTTGTAGTTATTCCAACATGACCATCAGGATCTGCCTAACCTCAAGGGCCTAAGGAACAATACACTCAGTCTAAGCTTGACCAACAGAAACACTAGACTATCACTGCCTCCCTAAACTTCTAACCCTAAAGTTCATTTAGACTATCACTCCCTCCCTAAACTTCTAACACCCTAACTCTACCAAGCCAACTAAAAAACTGAGTTACCGCAACGACAGGACCCCGCGAGTAACCTCTCAAAGAAACTGAAATTCCCTAAGGTACGGTGTTGTGAAAAACCAAACTAACTCAAATAACCACCTACACGATCGCCGACACCAAAACATTCCTCCGGAAGCCAAAGGGTAGCCCTCCGCGATACTTTGCGCCCTTGGATTGACTAAGAACCCCTTCTTATGAATGTCCGGATAGCGCTGAGGCAATAATTTAACAAGAAGTCCCTCCTCACCTTGACAAGAACATAGTATAACCATCAGAAATGTTAGTCTGGTATGCAAACCCCCTCGAAACCAAAGTGAAGAGGTTATCAAACAGTCCAGGCTCAGAGAAACACCCATCAACACTCACCACATCCACCCAGAGTGGGACAAGGCCTCCCACTGGCTGTGAAAGGTGTCTTCCAAATACGAGCCTCATGATCCGTAACCCCTACCACACGAATCAATGAAGGAAACCAATAGAGAAAAGCCTCAACTGACTCGTAAACCGGAAGTCGGACTTCGGCAGAGTTACCCGCTACCTCATACAGAAAGTGATGCTAGCCTAAGTCCTTCCCCAAAAACCGTCCGACTCGCCGAAACCAGATCAGCCTACTTGATGTTTGAGAGACTGCTGGTTTGGTTGAATACAACGTATCAAACATTACATAAATTAACTGAGATTCCTCCGGAGCCTGGAATGCAGAGAGAGAGAATAGACAAAGTCCAGAATCCGTTATACTCGCTTCCTTCGCCGGAGAAACAAAACCCCACAACTAGCAAACGAGTCTCTCTTTGAAGGTATCTATCCTCTGTCAGACCTGTCTGGCCACACCGGAACAGGAAAAAGGAGAAAGGCCGAACCCCCACAAGAGCAGCACCCAAGAACCCGGAACCTACTACGCCTGGCTGCTCGATACCAAATGACATACAAGATCCCATCATATCTGAGCCTACCGATCCGATTGCGCAACGATATACCAACAAGAAGACGATAAACTCATGAGCAAGTCGTACTCGACTGCGCAACCCGCACTCCCCCAGACATGATGACGTAACCCCTGTTCGACCGCTGTCCACCCCCTCACAAGAGCCAACTGTCACCAGTTCCGCAAAACCTGTAAGAGTTAGTCACTCGACTGCGCATACCCTCACTACACAGTGACGATAACGTTACACCTGAGCTGAATATACCTTGGCGATGAACGCCCAACCCTGCGAGTCACTCTCACACTGTTGCGCCAAACGTGTACCAACCAAGACGATGACCTAACCTTGAACCAGTCTCACTTGACTGCGAAACTCCGCACTCACCAGTGACTATGACATGAAACCGGGCCGACTACAACAGGCGAGCAACACCCCTAAGAGCGAAGAGGTCGCAAAACGTGATCCAACTAACGCCCGTTACCAATACAAAACCTGGACTGGAGTCCAGAGCAAGTGAGGGAAGGAAGTACTCCCAGTAGACACGGAATCCCTTTAAGGTGGAACAGAAAAGCAGCAGGAAAAAGTTGGGAAAATAAACAGAAGGAGAGAGAGATAAGTCACTACGAGTAACCACCGGAGCACCTAGCGCCGACATTGTGCAGGTGGAGAACCAACTGTGCAGTACACAGTGCTTTAATGACGGGTTACGAACTGCGGAACCAATGGGAGCGGCAGAAGGAAATTACCAGCTACCCTAAGAAAGGGGGCCGAGGGCACAAAAAGTGCTAACTATGATGCAGACGAACTGCCAACGGCCGTAGCCCCCCAGCAATTACCGCGGTAAGCACATTACGTCTCACACACCTATGGTATATAAATGGGAACGAAGAAGGAAGATTACTAAACTACCCTATGAAAGGAGTGGGTGATGACACAACCGGTATTGATACAGTCAACGATGGCGCAGATGAACCTCCAACTGCCGTATCCCCCGCAAGAACTAAAGAGGACACATTACGTCTCAAAACAAGTAAGGATGAAAATACGGAGCTGCGGATACCGCCTTGAAGCATCAACACAGCAGCCTGAGAACTACAGGACCCGTAGAAGGTGCTACGAAGGCAGCCCCTCCAAAAGAGAGAGAGAGAGAGAGAGAGAGAGAGAGAGAGAGAGAGAGAGAGAGAGAGAGAGAGAGAGAGAGAGAGAGAGAGAGAGAGAGAGAGAGAGAGGTTGAAATCCCCAAATTTCAGGATTAAACTATGAAAACTCTGGCTCTGCTGTGTTACTGGCAAAGAAAACAGGGTGAGCGAGAAGACTCCGAAGCGAGATCCGAAGAATGACCAGATAAAGAAGATTGTGTAAAGACATTATAAGTTTTAACAGAAAAACTGGGCGAGAGAGAAAACTAGACCGACTCTGTTCCCCACAATAATCTGACAAACATTAGAAAATCAGGAAAATTATTCAAGACGTGACCATGAATACAGTCCGTATTGAAGCTACAATAATTGACTTACGTTAATTCGATTTTACGATGGGGTTAGTAATTAAAATCGGCACTACATTGCAAATAAGTCTTCCTATATCTCTCGTGCAGCTGGCATAGGCAGCAGCATGCAGTCAGACAGCGAGATTGTTGGGTTTAAAATAGAATTTAGGCCAAAGGCCGAGTATTGGGACCTATGAGGTCATTCAGCGCTGAAAGGAAACTGACAGAAAAGTGTTTGAAAAGGTGTAACAGGAAGAAAAAACCTCTCTGTTGCACAATGAAGAATCAAGTGTTAGGAGAGGGTGGAAAATAGGATGAATAAAGAGAATATGAAATCAGGAAAGTAAGAGAGAGAGAGAGAGAGAGAGAGAGAGAGAGAGAGAGAGAGAGAGAGAGAGAGAGAGAGAGAGAGAGAGAGAGAGAGAGAGAATTACAATCGTCTAACATCTCCACCTCCATAAATTTGCACCCACTTCTAAGTTAAAAAGTATTATCTTAATGATAATATATACTCGTATAACTGCGTACAGCTATGAACAACCGAACAAGAACTTGTTGCTAAAACGATCGAATCCGATAGCAACATCATTTTATTGTATTAATCTGGGTGCGACAGTAATCGAATCCAATAGCAACATCCGTTTATTGTATTCATCCACGTGAGACAATAATTACTGTATTCATGTTATACATACGTATACCTGAAGCTGATAAGGCAATATTACGTGCATCAGCAACCCGGATAGCAGTCCCAAGCTTTTGTATGTATTCAAACTCAGCCGTGGTAAAAGAAACTAATAGCATGAAAGAGCTCATTTACTGTTGTTTTCACACCAACAAAAGATTAATATAAAGTAAGGTTCATAATACCTATGAAAACGAGTGAAAACGAACGGAATCGCTGAATTTTATGCAATCTAACTAGCTTCCAATGAGACGTATGTCAAATTTTAGCCTTAAATTACATCGCAAGATGAACAATATGACTTCGTTCCATATAAGTCAAGTATCCAGATATTCATTATGCTAACTAGGAACAAAAACATTAGTCGAGACCAAGTGATATGGTTGAATCTGGAGGCAAGGAAATAGACTAGGCGGCATCATTGTCTGTCTAAGCCACGCCCCCTTACAACAGTGCTGTTTTGACAACAAGCTTGTGTAATTGTAATTTAATTGAAAAGTAATCAATTACATATTTTAAGGTAATTAAATGTAACTTTATTAGGCCTAATATTAATTTCAGTTGTCACTGTAATTTGATAATACGACTGGTAATTATTTCTATAACTGTAATTGACATAAGCACAATGTAATTACTGACGGCAATTAGTCTGTTAAACGGATGAAGACGTCATACGGACAAATTCCTTATATCTGATATCTGATTATATAGCACAAGATACCATTATTGACTATGTTAAATGTCAACATAGTTGAAAACACGTCTCCTTCAAGACGACAAACATGGCATAAGTGAGGAAGAGTTGTTACGTTAGTCATGCTAGCCAATCAGGATAAGAATGAGTTGGATACGGCGACGCAAACTCGTATTCGCCATTGGCTGATTCCAGAGCGAGAATGACTGCCGAGTTAGTATTTATACTACACTAATATGATGATATACATATAATACACTTATAATGCTTTAGTCGGACAGAATCTGATCTTCCTTCCTGTTCGATTACATTCATATTGAATTATCCTAAGATCGGATTCTTGTTCGTGTTCAATTTACACCTGTACTGAATTATCCGAAGTCAGAATGCCTTGAGCCTACAGCGTTAGCCACTATAAAAATTACTCTACTGATATGAGTACAGCGAATACTTTAGGCTAGGCTACTGTATATGCATACGATATATCATCATGAACGCTAGGCTAGCCGTAGTTAATTTTATTCGATTTCTCTACATACTGAATTATCGTAAGTCAATATGCATTGAACAGAGAATTAGTTGATATTAACTACCATATCCCTTTCAGAACCAGACAGACCTGAAACCAGATCTGAAAGACCAACCATGGCCTAAAAAGCTTCTGATGCAAGTAACCCAAAGCAGGAAAAACCAAAAGAGGCTCTAAGGGTCCCTCTACAAACTACTTATAATAGAAAACCGACCCAAAGAAGCCTGCACTTCTCTTCCTAAACACTATGTAGCCTATTATCCCTACTCATCTGTATCTGACCTAAATTTTCATCATCCTGAGAACTTACACATCGAGGGAAGGGGAAATCTGCCTGCTCCGCGATGGGGGGAGGGGCAGAACCTACCCACTCAGAGGCTTGCGGTTCTCTATTAACCCCAGCACCCGTTAGGGCTGGTTCTGGAACAAGCAGGGGGAGCTGAAAAAGAATGATTAGAATCAACTATACTACTACTACCACTATCTCTATTTTGGTCAAATTATTCGTCAGGCTAGAAATATGCTAAACATACTAGATGATAACCTGACCACTAATTTCTTGAATAACTAACTCTAATGTTTCCTTGTCTCCTGACCAAGACAAACATCTCTGACTGGAATTGCACTGAACCCCTACACGAAATAACGAAAAGAATGTCGATCATGTGTGAGGGTACTCATCCTACGCTCGCAGGGCGTGCAGAGCCGATGAGCACCAACAAGTCCAGCAGTAGAGGGCTCGATCGTCGAACTGTAGATGAAGTAGAAGCAGAGGCGTTTGCAGACGGTGATGTTCATTTTCTAACTTATCCATAGCGAGTACAAAGTAGCTATCCAAAGTCAAACGGGAGAAAAACGTTAAATCACAGTCCAAGGTCGTAATCTGTATCCAAAATATGAAAACTCTTTGAGTGGGGTCGGGCTAAATGACCAAAAGTTCGCCTGATGTGGGACTAATCCACACAGCATGGCGAACAAGAAACAATTGAGGAGACAGGCTTCTGGTGGCCGGTATTCGCTGCAGCGTTGCCAACGGTAACACAGGTAACTCATTTGACTAGATTTTACCTGCAGCGTTTGTAACACTGACAGTTAAAATTACCCACTTAGTGGGTAAATATGTGGGGATATAGTTTCGGCTGGTCAGTGACCAGGGCTAATTCAGGTGTTCAGGGAGTGTATTACAATATACATTTTAAAAATCTTGGCTAATAAAATAAAAATTTCATCAACTTGCAAATGACTGTTCTTTCCATAAGGGGAAAATTTATTAAAACATCACATTAAAAAGTCTGCTTGCAAACCATTCGCCATCATTTGCACGCAATAGAAATGAATCTCCAATCATTGCTTATTCATGCAAAGTGCAACCTACAAATTACTGTAGCCTATCATTTTACTACGAATGGGCTGACAAAATAGATGTAATTATTTTGCGGAAACATTACAGCAAGTACAGGCTGCACTGTTGCCGAAAACCCAAGACGTTACATCACCAAGATAAACTCACCATCCCTTTGATTAAGAATGCTGTCAGAACATCCAACGCAGGACTCTGATCGGGCATGAACATTACAGTTTTGACATTTTTGAAGAACATGTTACCAATCGAACCTAGAATGTTCTTTGGGATCATCTGCATGATCAGCGTAGGAGGCCAGCCCTCAGCTTTCCTGGAAGAGAAATGAATTATTCTGGTGAATTACGAGGCTAAAAGGAACAGTAGCTACATCATAATCCTTGTTAAATAGACATGAGGTTTTTAATAATATTTTTATTTTTCATTTTGTGCCCCTAAGAGGGATATTGCTCACAGTGTGCCTATAACAGAATGTCTCACACTTACAATCTGGTTATATATGTACTTCCATATCAGCTTCTTTTAATCACTAAATGTTCTCCTACTCTCCCACTCTTTAGTGATTCCAGTCTATTTCTTAGCTAATCCCTAATGCTTTACACTTTCAAGCACCACGTAGTACAAGTTTATTTTTGTTCTTAGATATAGTACAGTTAAACCTCGGATTTCGTGCACCCTGGTTTTCGTACGATTCAGTTTTTGTTGACTTTTTTTGACTCAGGTTTCGTACAATTCCTTAGATTCATACACCTGGAAATGCTCATCCTGTGGCCCACCTTGTGACTAGGCCAGTACTGGGTGCCAAAACAAAGCATCCCATGCTCTCTCGTGATCCATTCTGAATTTTTGTTCATTGTTTTTTGTTCTTTTATTGTGAGTGCAACTGCTATAGAGAGAAACTATAGAATTTAAGAAAGAGCTCTTAGCAAAATGTTGGAGGCAATAATTTGTGAAAAGACAAGGGTGTTGCATGCCGACTTCAGAATGCTTACAAAAAGTGCTGCTGTTAGTGAATTTAAGGCCAACAGAGGCTGCTTTGAAAAATTCAAAAAGCAAACAGGAATAGTACATTATGTGCCTATTTCTGTGATTAAGGAAATGTTTGCAAAGTGGAGTGATGTAAAAAAAATTTTGTGGGGAATTATCATCCCAACAAAGATGTTGTAATCTCTTGTCTCCAACATGTTTCATGACAATGCCTTGTTTCACTTTAGGCAAATTTTAAAGAGATGCCAAACATAAATGTCTTTGGACAGTTTTGTTGTATGACAGGGGTCCTGTGACTCAAGCTGTCCTAGTGCCACTAAACCACGAAGAGGGGAAGTAAGCCCAAATAGTGACAGTAAAAAACAGAGAGAAGTAACTCCACAGAAGTCCCTCTGGAGGGGGATTCCCCTTCCAAACAAAAACCTCTCCTCCTCCCTCTCCCCTCCTCTCTGTCTTCCATATGCTAACACGAGCTTCCATAAAGTATGTAAGAGTGATGGTAAATGTTTATTTATCCATTCCATTAGTCATTTTATTTATTTCTCTTTGTTTTCTGTATGCAAAACTGTGTTAATTCGCTTAAATATGTTTTTCTTTTTAAAAAGGTTTTTGGGTGTCTGGAACACATTAACTGGATTTACATTATTCCTTATGGGAATTATTGTTTCAGCTTTTGTAACTTTCGGACTTCGTGATGCATTCTGGAATGCATTACATACGAAAACCAATGTTCCACTGTACATTTAAAACTCTATACACTGAAACAGACACTTGAACAAATGTAGACATGTTAATCTAACAACTGTGCCTTAACAAAAATTTGAATGCGATAAAAATGGGGTCATGAAATAAAGTGCAGAATCCAGGCAGTAGACTTACACCTCCGGTTCTCCGTTCACATTCAGCGACGTCATTTTGCACGTGACCTGGTGAACCACTCTGCTGTTGTTATCGTTCTTTTTCTCCTGCCACTCGAGCGTCCCCTGCCAGACTACCGTTCGCTGGTTCGTCATGTTCATTCCCTGCGCAGGGGTTTGAGCTCCAGGTACGCTTGGACCGGGCATGGGCTGCTGTTGCTGGATAGAGGGCAGGTTTGTGGAGATATCCACATCTGAAATGGGGGTCAATCATATACTGAATGTTGGGACAGTGTCACCCTAACTCAACACACATTTTGAGGGTCTGGCCTTCCTCATTAAGTGACAAAGACTCTGTATTACAGCCTCCAGTACAATACTATTTTGAAGGTTTCTTGCACCTAACAGCCAGCAATATGCCCTACAGTTTCCTAACTTAAACTAACCTGTACTTTACGCCTACCGTTCAATTTAGTCATTTATCTAAAAATATGCCATCTAAAATGGCAGCTTTGGACAAAATCGTAAGTCTAGAAGTTTGCTAAATAAAAACCTGTTCAGTTGATGTACTATTTCTTTAAAAGCTAGTTTGTAGTGTGATTGCAAGTTTTGTCTAAACCAGAGTTTGTAGTGTGACTGCAAGTTTTAGAAGTGTTAAAACCATTATGAGTAATCTCAAGAAACTTTATATAGTACACTATATACAGGAAGATGTGTGTAAATGATGCATGTATGCAAATCATTTAAAATTATATTAATCCATCTTTAATAAGAGATTTCAATTCATGCAACAATTTACCCACAAAAGGAATATCTTAAGAGTCAAGCTCCTGTGTAAGCAGAGGGCCAAATCTGATGCCAAAATAGCCACAGACATAGGAAAAAACTTTAGCAAGACACTCACTTGGAATACCCGGCTGTTGAACTTTCCCAATGAGGCCGTCCTGGATCAGACCCGGCTGATTCAGACCCGGCTGATTTGGGTTGACGATCATGACTGGCCGCCCATTGGAGCCGCCCGGCCACGTGGGAGCCCCACCAGGATTTGCTGGGACTACAGTGTCTGAAAAGTTCCCAAAAGCTGTAGTTAACGGCACACTACATACATACCGCGCTACCACTGTAATAAATGCACGGGTAGTTATGGTACGGCATAACAAACAAGCACGTATTTAATGAAGGGTTGTTTTATAAATTATGTCTTATTATAAATGACAGGTACTTATTTTCATGTGTGTAATCTGCAATATAAAATTTAGGCCAAAGCACTGAAAGGGAAATGGAGAGAGAAAAGGAGGCTGGAAAGTAAGATGGAAGAAAGAGAATATGAACGGAGGTACAGTCAAAGGAATGAAACGGATTGCAGCTATGGGAACACTACAAAGGACCCTAAGTAATGCCTCCATTGCACTGCATGAGGAGCACTGATGCCACTACCCCTCTACAGGGTATTTTCATTTATCTCGTGCCCTTCTGGGGATCATTTGACGGTTATACATTAAATAAGCTTCTACACTGTAAATACAAAACAAATTTAAAGTCATCCTAATGTTCCATATTTACAAACCTCTTATTATTTTACTTATATACAGTACCTTACATTTTTCATCCTAAAACACAATGCACTGTACATAATTACAGTAGTGTACTGAACTTACAGGTGACAAAGAGGACCAGTTTGAACAACTTTTTCAATCTCCGATAGCGTTTCTTTGTACCCATATATTTGTAGGTTGAATGTTCATAAACCACAGGTTTTTTCTTTCCTGAATTTTGAATATTTCAGGTTAATTGCTTTTATCAGCTACTATGGTGCTTCACTCCATTTACAAATGGAAAACTAAATGGATCCTTAATGTGTAAGGGTTAAAAACGTCCCAAAAAAACATTACTTCATTAAATAGATAAGATCGCGACACAGTAAGTGTCAACAAATAAAAAATATCTCCCCAAACTTGAGTTCCTGAAACTTTTGAGGCGGCTTTGGACATCACATTGATGTAAAAACACTATTCATTACCATTATTATTATTATCAACTATTATTATTATTATTCAGAAGATAAACACGTATTCATACGGAACAAACAACCCCACAGGGGCCATTGACTTGAAATTCAAAATTCCACAAAAAAATGGTATTCATTTGAAAGTTGCAGAAGATGATTGGAAATAAAGAAAGAGATCAGTTTTTATAAAAGAAAATATAAAAAGTTAAATTTATAAATAGATATAAATATAGCTAAACTATTTAAATGCAAGGTGAATTGTTTCAGATTTATACAAGAAATAACTGAAGAACTCTCTTCAATCTCAACTGGGATAAACAAATACTTAACTGTGAGCAAGTATTTCTATCAAGACACTCAGGAGTCAGGCTGCTTAATATCAGATTCTAAAAGTTATCTAATGTTACTTGAGCAAGTCCAAACCTTTCACTTGTATTTGTCAGCAAACTCAACTATTCAAATGGATCAAAAACATCAACCATATGTGTATAATTTTTTACTTCTAAAAGCACATCTCTCTACAATAAATTGTGACAATTGCCAAAAATATGAAAAAATGAATAATTTGGAATACTGCACTACCATAGTATACATCGTTAAAATCCTAATGTCATAAAAGTGGGCTTTTACTCTCTGACTCTGGTTTGACTTCAAAGACCACTTAGCATTATATTTCTCTGATAAGAAAAAAAAATCATAAATATTCAAGGCTAAAGCTGTTTCAACAGAAACATGCTCTTCACCAATAGTACTTCAATGTGAGTTTCCCTTTAAGGGACAATGAATATGATCCTATACTCATCTGTTTTTCTAAGGTAATGCAGGTAGCTTACAGTGCTCCCTTGAAAATCTATGCAAGACATTACTTAACAATTAATTAAAAAATACAATGCTGAACCCTTGTATATTTGGTAAACTGATAGATACATACCTACGGGCCAACGAGGTCTGTTTGGGCCTATAACAGTTGGGGTCCTTAGCCTCCCTGTAAAATAAAAACATCATTGTTCCAATTAAGCTCAATTTAGATTCTTACATGGGTTGTTCAAGTATTTTTTTTATTTTTTTTTAAACTGAAGCACAATTTAGGGAGAGAGCAAAATGAAAAGGTTAAGGGTATACAATGAACATTAGGTTTTAAGTTTTGTAAATTAGGTACAACATAGTTCGATAAATAACACAGCGACTAGCATAATACTACTGTCCATCTCTGGGCAATGGACTATGTTAGTATGATGGCTTTAACAGACCACAAGTCCAACTGCGAACTCACAAGAAGAGCCATCAGTAAAATTTACATTGATCTTTAGCTTAAAAAGTTAAAATAAAGTCTCAAACTACAAGGTAAAACTTACAAAACAAGTGGCACTCAAAAAATCACAAAAAACCTTCTGATAGCTGCTTTAAAATCTTGGGTAAGTGAAATCTTTTTAAAACGATGCAAGTCTGACATTTAAAATTAAATGATGGGATTACAGATTATAACAACCCTTCACAATTCCACAACGTTCACTTGTTCCAATCTCTTACCGCGGAGGTTAGACGAAATGTTTTTGTTACTTTTTCTGTCTCCGACACTTTTACCCAGAATACTTTCCCTGGTTTAACTTACCTTAAATCAATGACAGTGATTGTGATTCTGTAGTCTGCATTTGTGAAAGCACTCTCCATTTTTCTTAATTTTCTTTATTCTGCTCAAAACCTTGACCTAACTAGATACTTCTTACACAATGAAGAATTTTAAAACTAGTATGTTTCTTAATCTGGTGAAACACCTCTTTACTTGTAGTCTAAACTATCAAATAAAACAGAAGACAAAAATCACAATTTTGACTTGAATTGTATTTTTCCTAACTATACAAACCTGAGGTCCTTTACATAAGGAATGACTTACAGCACCAGCTGGACCGGTCGTAAGATTCTAACAAGGTAGTTCGGTAGTAACTGCTTGTCTGATGGTCGAAGTCCCGCCCGACTGGAGGTAAACACATCACTTTGCTTTAGGCCCAGGAACAGAGTGAGGGGTGGCATGAGGTGGGACTATGTGTAAAGGACCTCAGATTTGTATAGTTAGGAAAAATACAATTTAAGTCAAAATTGTGATTTGTTCCGACACGTAATACAAACCCTCCGTCCTTTACATAAGGAAGACACTTATTGGTGGGTGGAATCTGAGTCTTGTGAACAGACTGGTGTTTGCCCAACCTGGGTTCCCTCCCTATTCGTAAGAGCAAAGGGGGGGAACCTAGCCTCTGTCCAACTGATCTGAGTGTGCACTGCAAGATCAGTGGTCAGACCTCTGGACCAATTCATAAGAGGGAGGCAAGCGTGCCTCTTATGAATAGCAAGCAAGAACTAGTTTCTACTTCAAGAGCCAATATGAAGTTATGGGTTTGTCTCTTGTTGGCCCTCTGCCCACAGATAGAGGAGAGAAAAGAGGAGGAAGAGAAGTCAGTCACACTCTCTTTCACTCTTACATTTATGCAGTCACACAAGGATGCGATGCTGTTCTGTCCATTAGGGAGCTGTGTAAGCTACACAACCTGTTGAGCAGCCACCACAGGTCCCAAGGAAAAGGTGTCCAAGGACCTGTGGGCAATATCCCGAAGGTAGGAGGTAAAGGTGGTCTGGTTGGTCAAAACCCCTGCCTTCAGAACCTGCACAACGGAGAAGTTCTTGCAGAACGCAAGGGTTGGACCAATACCTCCGACTTCGTGGGCTCTCGGACACAAGAGATGGTGGATACTGCCAGCCGTGAAGACACAGGGACTGAACTGCCTGGCGGTACCGTTCCACGTGTGGTTGGTACAGTAGGTTGTGCCAAGGGGGAATCTCTCGCGGTGCCTCGGAGAGAAGAGACAGCAGATCTGGATACCAAATGGCCTGGGGCCATTTGGGTGCCACCAGAATCATCCAAAGATTGCTGGTGATCAACACTCTGCTGATCACCTTGCAAATCAGGCAGAACGGGGGAAAGGTGCACACTACGTGGTTGTCCCATGGGTGCTGGAACGCGTCCTCTGCAGCTGCCCATGGGTCCGGCACAACACAGAAGAAAACCTGGAGTTTTCTGTTGTGCCGGGTGGCGAACAGATCCACGACTGGACGCCCCCACAGGTTGAAGAGCCTTTCCACCACGTCTGGGTGTAGAGACCATTCGGTCCCAATCACCTGATTCTGGCAGCTGAGCTTGTCTGCCACTACGTTCCTCTTGCCAGGAATGTATCTGGCTGACAGCTCTACCGAGTGAGCTACAGCCCACTCGTGCACCTGCATCATCAACTGGTGCAACGAGAGGGACACTAGGCCCCCCTGTTTGTTGACGTATGCCACTACCATGGTGTTGTCGCTCATCAACACCACTGAGTGTCCCATCAGTCATTCCTGGAACTCTTGGAGTGCGAGGAACGCAGCCTTGAGTTCCAAGAAGTTGATGTCAAGGTGCTTGTCGTGATGGTTCCACACTCCTGCAACCAGCAACTCCTCCATGTGTGTGCCCCATCCCTCGGTCGATGCATCTGAGAGGAACCAGGAAGGATTGTGGATCCCGTGCCTGTGACCAGCACTCCTTTAGTCTCCACTGAATAGACCACAGGTGAAGACGCATGTGAGGGACTAACTTCTCCAGTGACCACAGGTGACCGGTCACGACTTGCCACTGCTGAGCTGACTGTTCCCGTCGAGACAGGAACCGTCCGGCTGCCTCCCTGAACCTGCTGATCCGCGAGTCTGCGGGGAAAACTCGTGCTGCTACCATGTCGATCAGCATACCCAGGTACTTTATCCTCTGCTTGGGCTCGAGATCTGACTTCTCAACATTCACCACGATCCCCAGATCGCGGCATAAGTCGAGGAGTCGATCTCTGTCCTGCAGCAACTGATGGAATAAAGCATGGAGCGTGCTGTTTCCATCGTGAACCGAGTCTGGCGAACGAATTGGTTCAAGGGAGAGAAATCTATCACCGGTCTCCAGCTCCCCGCAGACTTCTCCACTATGAAGAGTCGGCTGTAGAAACGCGGTAACTGATCTCGTACGATCTCCACAGCTCCTTTGCTCAGCATGGTCTTGGCTTCTTCCTGAAGTGCTACGTCCCTGGCAGAACCGCGAACTTACGTCTGCAGATGGACCGGGTGCGAAGTGAGGGGTCTCCGCGACTCGAAGGGTAGTAGGTATCCCTCCCGAAGAACATCCACTGCCCAGGTCTCGGCTCCGTAGTGCTGCCAAGTTGCCCAATGGCTCGCTAGGCAACCCCCCACTTCTGGCAGCAGGTGAGGGGGAACACTGTCCCTAGCGTTTCCCTCTC
Organism: Macrobrachium nipponense; assembly: GCF_015104395.2. NCBI lineage: Eukaryota > Metazoa > Arthropoda > Malacostraca > Decapoda > Palaemonidae > Macrobrachium > Macrobrachium nipponense. Next base: position 7,172,917 of record NC_087223.1, read on the forward strand.
TTCGGCTTCCGCTTGGCAGGTCTCCCACGGGAGTAGGAGGCTTGGGAGGAGGGCTGACGCTCACTCCTCGAAGCAGAAGACGAAGGCTGGGTCTTTCCTCTTGACCTCGATGAAGGTAGTGTCTTGGAAGCAGAGGAAGAGCTAGCCAAGCTCTGAGGCTTGGCCGCAGTTGCTCGAGGCTACCCAGAAGCCTTTGAGACTGCCTGGTGTACTAGGCAGTCACTGTCCTCAGTTCTCCGCTTTTCCACCGCAGTGCCCACCATCTCTCTGGGGAAGAGAGAGGAGGAACCCAGCAACGGTCCATTCCGTAGACCCAACGTTACTTCTTGACTGGTCGCCCTGGTCACCCAAGCCAGAACAGAGTCCTAACGTCTCAGGACCAGGTTGGCTCACAGGTTGCCCATCTGGTGGGCGAGGTAGGAGATGGTTCTACCTCCAGACTGACACAGTCTCCCGAACGCTGAATCTTCCTTGGGAGCGATAGGTCCTGAGGAGGCTGCAACTATGGACACTGTGAGGGACCACAGGTCCAGCCAGGAGGCTGCTTGGAAGGCTGCCATGGCAGCCGCTTCTAGGGCTGATGCCTCTTTCTGCAAAAACCAGAGGTTTTCAGCCTGCAGGTGATGGAGAGGCACCCCCGGAGTTAGCCTAGCTACCTCCGGGTCAACCTGCTTGGTCAGTAACGGGTCCACCGATGGCACATAGAAACGCCGCTGGCGAGGCAGAGGAGGGGGAAGAAGCTTGTCCGACCTGCTGGACCTAACCGAGCCCTCCTGTCTGGAGACGAGAGCGTCTACCTGGCCCAGCACACTGTTGGCCAAGGTGGATCGGGGTAAACTACCGTCGCTCTGGGTTCCTCTTTAGGTCCCCAGAATGTTGACGAATCAGCACGATGACCTCAGCGAAGGACCTCTGTATCTCGGGGGTGATCGCGTCCTGAGGTGATGGACCGTCAGTTCCATCTAGGCCAATCACCTCTCGAGACACTCTTCCTTCAGAAGGAAGAACCTTGCCAGACCCCTCGTGGTTTCCTCCAACCACTTGTGCGTACGACCTGCTAGGTCCAAGGACCAAGCGAGGGTCATAGGCTCTCATGGCAGGACCGTGCAGAGCGCGCTCCTCACGGTCACCCCTGCTCGCCTCGCTCCTCCCGGTGTAGCCCGAGGAGGTTGAAGGGACAGGTAAGGTAGACCTGGCACTCCTACCCTGCCTACCAGCAGAGCCGGTAGGTTGGGAGGACTGCAGGCGATCGCCAACCCACAGTGGCGATCGAGCTGCAGGTCTCGTGCGTCAGGAGAGCTACTACCTATCGTGCGAGCCGTCCAGTCCCGGTGGGAGCGAGTCGGGTGACTGGTAGTGTCCACTGACGTGGTGAGAGCGAGCCATGTCCTCTCGACGAGCCATGGTACCTGATCCAGCCGAGGCTGGACCTGGTGACAGGGGGGACCTCTTCCTAGCCTCAGCACGTGGACGGTCTGGTGGGACCGTCACGTCAACCCTGGGAACTGGGGGATTGCCATGAGAGCGATCGCCGGCCTGGCGAGTCACCTGAGCGACTCTTGCCAGTCTTCCGCTCCGTGCCTGGGTCCTGATGATAAGCTGGCTCAACGGTCTGGACCTTGGCTGCACGGTCACTGGTAGGTGACCGTACACTCAATAACGCGAGCGAGCGAGCAGCCGAGACGGTTCCTGGTCCAGAGGTGGAACCTCTGGAACCAGGAGCAGAGGTACCCCTACCGTCCCCGTCTTCTTCTTCCGTGGGGATGAAGAGACAGGCCCCGTTCCCGAAGGAACAGGAGGACCAGCGGAAGTCCCACCTGTCCCACTGGAGTGGGACAGACCCTTAGAAGTCTCTGTGCGAGACTTCTTAGGGGAAGTCGAAGAGGAAGAGGCGGCAGAAGGCGACGATGATAAAGAAGACGACGACATCTTCCTCTTCTTCCTGGACTTCTTCGTCAGATTACTCAGGACAACCGACAGGTCCTCTATCCAGGACGGAGCTGGGGCAGTTGCAGTAGAAACACGGCCCAACTGCACCTGTCCGGAGGAACCTGCGGAAGGAGCAGCACAACCACGGGCAGGAATGGAGACAGCAGGCTGAAGGGGTCACCATGGTCACATGCTGAGTGTAGACCAGGTGCGGTGGCACGGCATACCCTGGTGTTGACAGGGTGGTGGTCATCATCGTCACCGTTCCATGTGTCACTGGGGCAGCCAGATGTTGCAGCAACCCCTGTACACTGGGAGTGCCCGGAAGACTCGGTGAACGCCAAACCTGCTGAAGGTCTCCGCCCGCGGAGGCAGACACACCTGGGAAAGCAACAGTCGGGTTAGTGGGGGGGGGTTCCTGTTCGCTCAAGGGGGGAAAGATCCCACCCTGAGCGGACCGAAGACCCCGAGTGCAGTTCCAGGTTGGGGTGTCGCGTTCCTTCCTCTGCGCTCGACAGGTCGAACGAAGAGGCGGAACGGGACACGTCCCCCAAAGGGGAGAGAGCCATACACAGGAGCTGGCTAGGAGGAAGGAAGGAAGACGACGTGTCAGTCACCAAAGGTGTTAGGGGAGAGCTTTCCGACGACACCTTGGCAACTTTATGTGGCTTCTTCCTCTTCTCATAGCGCTCCCACTGCTCCTCAGACCAGGAAACAAAAATTACATGGTACGGCCCGTGAGCACTCACGCCCTCGCATCGTGCACACAATACATGGGGGTCCACAACATCAGTGGACCTAAAGGCCCCACACTTATGGCCCTCCACACCAAGGCACACTCTCCATCTGGATGAGGGGTGAGGGGGCTTCTCATCTTCCTGGGCTTACATGACACTAGGTCTGGTTGCCGAAGCAAACCACCAAAACAAACAACAAAAAACACTAAGTACTTACAATTATTCACACACGCTAGTCCTAAACAAGGAAAAGTTGAGAAAAACAACTTCGTTGTTGAAACCATTAGAAGTCTCACGACGATGGCGGGCAGAGAGGTGAACACGTCTACATCCGACAGCGGTCAAAAGCATAGTGATATGTTTAGCTCCAGTCAGGCGGGACTCCCGACCATCGGACAAGCAGTTACTACCGAACTACCTAATTAGAATCTTACAACCGGTCCACCTGGCGCTGTAAGCAATTCCTTATGTAAGGGACCGAGGGTTTGTATTACGTGTCGGAACAAGTACATATTCCTGAAGTAATCCCTTTAGTGTATGTACTCATAAACATATGAAACATTTCATTTCTCTACTTACCAACTGGTGGTTGTGGATTGGGATTAATTGGAGTTGCATTCTGTGGCTGACTAACCATCGGAACCTGGGAACGTACCATCTGTAAACAGAAGGTGTGAATTCAATGAACATACTAAAAATTGTTGTTTCAAAATTCTGATTTGTGCAGATTGCTATGTACTCATTGACTTGCTAAGTCAATGTCTTCTTCCTTTCACCAGGTTTTGAGATTTCTACCTTAACAGGTTTTCCTGAATTATCATGAGATTCGGTCTGACGACACACACAACTTATTGCACCTAAAAAGAGACGGATAAAACACTTACACCTACTGGCTGAGGCACTGGCGACTCAGCAGCTGTTCTTGGGGAAGGTGTGGTTGTCCCGGGAACTGTTCCTGGGGAAGGTCCAGGACCTGCCGTGGGGGGGACTGTTACCGCAGCAGGGGCCGTGCTCATGGTTGTGGGAGGAGTTGCGCCATTTGTCCCCGGAACATACGTGGTTATCAGTGAAGGGCTCAGCGCTCTTTCCTGCAAACTATAAGGGGCGATAGGCGTAAGAGATCTGTCATGAAGAAACAAATAGAATGTAGAATTTTGGCCAAAGGCCAAGGGTTGGGACCTATGAGGTCGTTTAGTGCCAGAAGGGGAAATTGAAAGTGAGAAGGTCTAAAAGGTGTGACAGGAGAAATTGCAGTTGGAGAGTAAAACAAATGTTAGAGGAGGTGGAAAGTCAGATGGAAGAAAGAATATGTGAACATAGGTACAGTAATCGGAATGAAAGAGGCTGCAGCTACAAGCCAATAGGATGCTGCAAAGACCCTTAATTAATGCCTACAGTGCACCACTTGAGGTGCACTGATGGCATGAACCCTAACCCCCAACTTTTCTTCCTCCTGCCACTAGAGAAAAATTACATCTTAAAGCAACTGATATCATTTCCTGACATTGATTTCAATATAAAAAAGAAGGCTACATTCAAATATAAAGTGCAAAATCACAATTTTTTAAAGTAATTATATTTTTCCTAACTATAAAAACCTGAGGTCCTTTACATAAGGAATTACTCTCAGAGTAGGCTGGAATACGACCGTTAAATTCTTGAAGATGGTGGTTAGGCAGTAACTACCATCTGGTAGGCGGGTAGGCCCGCCTGCCCGGATGTATAAACACTCCACTTTGCCTTTCGCCCCAGGTTTCAGATTGAGGGGTGGCATGAGGTGGGCATTAATGTAAAGGACCTCAGGTTTGTATTGCTAGGAAAAATACAATTTACTTTCAAAAATTGTGATTTGTTCCTACATGATATACAAACCCTCAGTCCTTTACATAAGGATGACTCACTGATTGGTGGGAGGAATGTGAGTGAGCCTCTAGAACTGACTGGGGTTCAGCACACTTGGGCTATTCCTCCTGGTCGTAAGAGCAAGGAGAAGTGCCCTGCCTCTGACAACTTGATCGGGGTATAGGAGCTGCATGATCAAGTCAGACTTCTGGGTCTTTTCAAAATGAGTGAGGAATCGTGACTCATCCGAAAAAGGGCTGGGAAGAATAATTAAGAGTCGGAGGCATTGATGGAAAGTTCTGGGAAGGGTTTGCATTATTGCCAGTCTCCTTCCTCCCCTTGCTAGAGGAAGGAGCGGGATTGCTTCTATGATTTTGATTAGAAAAATGGAAAGGAAGCTTGATGTGCAAGCTTACTGCATCAATCGCCCAACCAGCCAGTGTAAGTTCGATTCCTATCCTCAACCTGAAGGAAGAGGAGTGGAAGGACGAGGAGCAGAAAGTGGAGAGGCAAGTCACTCTCGCATCTTTACCTCTACAACTGCACACCATAGGCAAAATGCAACTTGTCCCCTTGAAGGAGCCAGGTAAGCAAACACAAACTGTGAGCATCCACCACCGGTCCATGGAAAAGAGGTTCCAAGGACCTGTGGACAGACCCAAAGGAAGAGATATAAATATGGTCACAATGAGACCTCATCTATCTTTCAGTTCGGCATATTCCTCAGAGCGATGAAATGTATCCAACTGCAGAGAAGTCTCTCATGATCTCGTAAGACTCGGAGAGAGACATGTCATTGGACACTTCTGCAATGGATAAAGGCATTGACACTCAATGAAGGGTGTCGATCCTTCATAGGTACAGCAACACACCAATAAGACAAAGTAATGACTGATATGGATCAACCAATACAAAGTCGACAGCGCAGGAGATCATGAAGGACTCGTCAACAGATGCTGACTGATTGCACTGTCGCGCATCCAAGACGTAGCCACATCATGACACCCGCCTTTTGAAGAGTGATGCCAAGAACAACCATACAAACTGTCTATCTTGTTCTCCAACGATGTTGAGAGACGAGATGATGATTCTCACGAGGCATGTGCACATTAGACGAGAGTCAAGTGCCTTCTAGAAACTGAGGTTTCTGTGATGGCAAGACAGAAGTTTCTCATCAGTAGTTGAATCTCAACCAAGGAGAAACAATACTTTATTACTAGTGCACGACTAAAGTGAATGTGGACCTGTCTTCACAGTTGAATCGAGAAAAGTAAACTCTCACGATTATGATCATAGAAAAAGTCCCGTCGATGACACCAACCAGTGAAGATGGCTCTAATCCCTGTTGTTTTACAGAGGACTGAAAAAAGTTATTCTGCTATTTCATTGCTGCTTGGCAAGAAAGCCGGAGCTTGCAATGAAATGTGGAGAGTCTTTCAGTAATGAAAACACAGGGATTGTACTGCCTGAGGAACCACTTCTTGTGGGTTGGATCAGGGAGGAAGTTTCTATTTACTTTGAAAGCAGAGCTAGTCTGGTGGGGAACAGGCGAAGTCTTCTGTTATGTACTTATTTACAATTCGGGGTGAACAAAGTATAACAGAACACCTTGCAAATTAGGAAATGTATACTATTTAGAAGACAAAACTCAAATTGTCTAAAGAAAATTATTCTGCATCATCGCAGCAGCCGATGGGGCAGTTGCAATGGAACAGAAGACTAGGCTACAGACTTCTGATATACCGTGGGGTAAACAAAAAGATGATAAAGAGTCTAATGAGATATAACTCTGTCTGAAAATTCTCGCAAAGTCAAATGTGGTGCAGGAGGGATGGGCATTATGCAAGAATTCCAAGCCAACCAGAGACCTAAGTCTGTGATAGAGAGATTTGAATTAATTAATTAACCCTTTAACGCTGATTGGACATATTAAACGTCGATATAAATTGTCTGTTGGGTGCCGATTGGACGTATATACGTCGATATATAAAAGTTTTTTTAAAATTTGCGGAAAAATAGTTACAGGCCTACTAGGCAAACACTTTTGAATCACGCGCCTTGGGGGATGCTGGGAGTTCACGGATCAAGGCATTGTTTTGTTTACAATCGTCACCCAGGCGCGCAAGCGCGAATTTCTTTCTTCTCGCACTAAAAAGCATCAGCGACACATCTCAGAAATTATTTTGTCACTTTGACATAATTTTTGTACCATTTTATATTAGCCGTTACATGGAGTATTACATATATATGAAAATGTGCGCAATTTCATGTAGAATACAACAATAAACAACTCATGGTTGTAGCTTTTATCAGTTTTGAAATATTTTCATATAAATAACGATAAGTGCCAAAATTTCAAACTTCGTTAACTTTGACTCTAACGAAATGGTTGAAAAACGCAATTGTAAGCTAAAACTCTTATATTCTAGTAATATTCAATCATTTACCTTTATTTTGCAACAAATTGGAAGTCTCTAGCACATTATTTTGATTTATGGTGAATTTATGAAATAAACTTTTTCCTTATGTCTGCGCAGTAACTCTTCCAAAAAAAATCATGAATTTTTTTGTCCGATTGTCGTAATGTTTGCACCATTTTAAATTAGCCGTTACATAAAGTTTTATATATGGAAATGTGCTCAATTTCATGTAGAATACAACAAAAAACAACCCATGGTTGTAGCTTTTATCAGCTTTGAAATATTTTCATACAAATAACGATGTGTCAAAATATCAACCTTCGGTCAACTTTGACTCGACCAAAATGGTCAAAAAACGCAATTGTAAGTTAAAACTCTTACTTTCTGTAATATTCAATCATTTACCTTTATTTTGCAACAAATTGGAAGTCTCTAGCACACTATTTCGATTTATGGTGAATTTATGAAAAAAAAAAAAATTTTTCCTTACGTCCGCGCGGTAACAATTACGAAAAAAAATCAGAAATATTTTCGTCCGATTGTCGTAATGTTTCCACCATTTTAAATTAGCCGTTACATATAGTATTATATATGAAAATGTGCACAATTTCATGAAGAATACAACAAAAACAACCCATGGTTGTAGCTTTTATGAGTTTTGAAATATCTTCATATAATTAACGATAAGTGCCAAAGTTCCAACCTTCGATCAACTTTGACTAGACCGAAATGGTCAAAAAACGTAATTGTAAGCTAAAACTATTACATTTTAGTAATATTCAATCATTTACCTTTATATTGCAACAAATTGGAAGTCTCTAACACAATATTTCGATTTATGGTGAATTTATGAAATAAACTTTTTCCTTACGTCCGCGTGGTAACTCTTCTGAAAAAAATCTGAAATTTTTTCGTCCGATTGTCATAATGTTTGCACCATTTTAAATTAGCCGTTACATAAAGTTTTATATATGAAAATGTGCGCAATTTCAAGTAGAATACATCAATAAACAACCCATGGTTGTAGCTTTTATCAGTTTTGAAATATTTTCATATAAATAACGATAAATAGAAAAAATTCGCCCTTTGGTCAACTTTAACTCGATCGAAATGGTCGAAAACTGCAATTGTAAGCTACAACACTTACAGTCTAGTAATATTCAATCAATTACCTTCATTTTGCAACAAATTGGAAGTCTCTAGCACATTATTTTGATTTATGATGAACATTTGAAAACCTTTTTTTTACGTCCGAGCGTTACGAATTCATGCATCCTTTTGTGATAATATTTTCTCTGTGTTGCCTTGATCGTTTTACAATGTGTTATATACCAAAATGATTGCAATTTAGTGTACAATAAAAAAAAAATTAACTCATTAGCTTTAACCGTTTTGCTCACAGCGCGATTTGTATACAATTATATATGACATTTTTTTCGCGCTGTCATATATCCCAATATTTATATATATCATAATGATTTTTTTTTTCATTTCTGATGGTTGCTTACTAAACTTCAGGCAATGACAAAAAAAGGAGCCAAAAATGAACTCTAAATCTTGAAAACTAAGTGTGCTGTGATTTTTTGAAAAAAAACATTTTTTCTGCTTCGCCGCTCACTCACTTGCGAACTCCGACGGCATACGGGAGACGATTTTTAAAATACCGCTTCGGCGTTTAAGGGTTAATTCAAATCTCAGAGCAGAAACAATACCAAACCAAAAAGAATCTCACAGAGCGAGCAGTACTGGGGCAGAGCCGTATACCACTTGCTCGACTCGTTATACTGAGTTGCCTGTTAGTGCATTCTATGATGGAATGTGTTCGGCTAGAATTATCGAGTGCAAAAAAGATACACTTGAGCATCTGCATTTTAACTGAAATGGGAGGAAAGAAAACCCTCCTGTTATGTGATAATGCAAATGCTGTGGTGTTGTTGGGAAACAATAGCACTAGTTATCTCAAATCAAAACTGGTAACTCTTGGGAGGCCTGAAAGGCTGTCCTGAGCTTTGGGTTAATGAAGAGAAGGTAGCTACTATTCGTCTCAGTCACATACCAGATGAATAAACTTACAGATATGCGCCTCCTACTCAGACGATGCAACCGACAACAGAAGCATGTTGTGAGAGAAATATACATTGTATATTTGTAGGTTCCTGTAAATTGCACTCCAGCTAAATTCTTCTTCACTTGAGAACAATAATATAGACTGGAAGCAGACCTCCTTCATTCTCTAATGAAGAGAGCGAAGGTGAAGTTGTCCCAAAGGGAAACTGCTACGGTATTAGTAACAGGATACCTAAGACAACTTAGTTCAAGCCGAACTCGGTGCTATCCATCCTGGACAGATTGACATAGGTTCGGTAAGATCCTAAGATTGAACCAAAAACATAGCCTCTCGGGTTCAAACTCTTATTTCCTTGTTCATTCCGGCATAACCAGAAGTAGAGGGAAAATCAGGAGGAGGATTGACTGTTCCGCTCTTCTCTGAACTTGTGATGTTCTCACTGTTAAACAAAGCATTCACTTACTACAACTGTTTTGTTCCCGTGAATGCGAGTGAAGGCTGACTGGAGTTAAATGCAGTAAAAGCTGGCGAGAACTTGCCACGTCTTGCTACGCATCTATCTTCTACACGATTGAACCTCACGAGACAACTACACAGAGGACCTCCTCCTATCTCCTTCAGAGGCCTTGAACCGAGGAACAGCGACATCGATCTTGGCAGCTGAAGAATAGCCATTCCTGGCTTTCACAGGTGGGTCCGAGCCACCAACACGGCTCGGTCCCTCCTCTCACCCTGCGCCATTAATATGAGGAAGAGAAGACTACCTCTCATTGACTGTGGATGTACGACCCCCTTTGGGGGTTGTACACTTGGGGAGACCTGTATATGAGTATACCCGAAGCAGCCCTGGTTCCATGAGCAGTGCCCTTGGAACCAGAGACAGGAGAACGAACCTGGGTTCGAACTCCTGGGGCTCCTGAGACACTATATTTTGTGGGTAGCTTCTAGGTTCCCGCTCCGGAAGGAGTATGTGAGCCGAAGAGACAGCCAATTACTTCCTCCCCAGGGAAAGGATGCAGACCCTTAGAAGTCTTGAGGCGAGACTTCTTAAGGGGGGGGAGAATACCTTCCTCTTCTAGGACATGGAACCCTTTGAAGAGGGAGGTTAGGAGGCATCAGATGACGAAGACGAAAGACGATGACCCCGGGAAAACTTGCTGCAACATGGGAAGGGAGGGTGCTATGTCATGGCAAAGAACCACACCTATCAAGAGCACAGAGTTTGTTCGTTAAGAGCTGAGCACTCGGCTTGGCAGAGCCGTCTGATCGAGGTGAGTCGAGTGAGCTGAGCAGATCACCAGTACAAAATAATGAGTGGTAATCATCAATGAAGCACTATCACTTCTTCCCAATTAACTGTTCTCCTTCGAGGCTGATGCAACAAGAAGAAGAATAAAGAGGGATTCTGTGTCTGCTTTCCTGTGTTCGGACCCTAAAATCCAATACATGAGGACGGTACTTGACCATTCACCCAGAAGGTGTTGCATGCAGTTCCAAGCACTCGTAATAGTGAGTGCTCAACGAGCGTTAGAATTCTTAAGAATTCCAACGCTCGGCAAGAAGACCTAACTCTAGTAAGACAATCGTCGGGCGAGTCTTGTCTCACCCTGGTACTCGGCAATATGATGAAGCCGAGCACTTGGTGAGCGCCAGCGAAACCAAGGGATCCAAGCGCTCAGTGAGACTCCCGATTATTGTAATACTTATCGGGAATGCCAGTTGCTTGAGTATTTGGAAATTACAGAAAACCGAATCGCTCTGTGAACGCCAGAAATTCCAAGGAATTTAATGGCTTAGTGAGACTCCCGTTTTTTGTAATAACAGTTACCAGGGATGCCTGTCTCGCCCAAGTGTTCGGAAATTATAGAAAACCATAACACTAAGAATGCCAGAAATTCCAAGGAATTTGAACATTCAGCAAGATTCCTGGGTATTGCAGTGACAATTATCAGAAATTCTCGACTCGCCCAAGTTTTTGCAGATCGTAGAAGACCAAAACACTAAGAAAGTGCTAGAAATTCCAAAGAATTTAAGCGCTCAGAGAGAACCCCCGAATTTCGTCAAACAATCATCGGAGTGGGGCCCCCTCCTCAACTCCTGTGGAAATCAAGGAGGAACGGGCATAAATACCAGTCCTAAATGCACAAGAATCTTACGGAACTGCGAATTGAAATCAGTCCAAAGGACAAAAAAAAGTCAGGGAGACAGTCTCCAGATTAAACATAACATCCATCCTCAACAACGTGGACGTACGTCCGGTAGGACCCTAAGATCCCTCCAGGAATGTAGTCCCCTGACACTGAATCCTATGGAGAGCACTCTGCAGGATCCCTCCTATTCACCTCGCCCCTCCCTGCATAGCCATAGGAAGTAGAGGGAATAGGTGCGGAAGACTGGACGCTCTCGCTCGTCTTGCTAGCAGAACTAGCAGGAGAAGCAAATTATGGGTAGCCATCAACCTTGCTTAGACTGGCAAGCAACGCACCAAAGGGCATGGTAAAATTCGGTTGAGTCATTTGGTTTATTATTGCTTATACAATTCTCTCTCTCTCTCTCTCTCTCTCTCTCTCTCTCTCTCTCTCTCTCTCTCTCTCTCTCTCTCTCTCTCTCTCTCTCTCTCTTTTATTGGCTGGTTATAGTATATTTCTAATGGTAAAATGTTTCAATTGACTTTGAAATTATATAACTAATACCAATTCAATGGTATATTTGATGTAGGATGATACTTTAAGCATCCATTTGGTATTTGAACTTTCAAGATAGGCAGATGTAAGCATTTTTAGAGGGGAGTTCTAACTATTCGTGGGTTCAAGCTATTCGCATGGGTGTCTGGTACCTATCCCCTGCGAATACAGGAGGGGGAACACTGTAATTATTAAAGTCAATTAATTATTAATATCAAACACAGTATGCCTATACCAAATTAAAGATCTCACTAGGAAAATTGTAACTAATGGCTAGTCAGCAAGAGCTCACAAACATACATCTTCATTGGAAGACGGCCTAAAGCAATGTGGAGTGTTTACATCCATGCAGGCGGGCCTACCCACCTATCAGACGGTAGTTACTGCCTAACCCACCTTGTTCAAGAATTTAATGGCTGTATTCCATTACGCTGAAAGTAATTCCTTAATTCCTTATGTAAAGGACCAAGGGTTTGATATCATGTAGGAACAAATAAATGGTAAGTTCCAGGAAGGTTGTATGTAAAAAGAAATTAATAAAAAAGTGAATTACACTCATCTAAAAAAACAAAAACAAAAAGGCCACTACCTTGCTTTGCAATCTTCAGAGAACAGAAAGACTATGTGAGGAAAAGTATAGTATAGCACAGTTACAAAGATAATTATATCAATTAAATAAATACATGAGCATACATCAACAGGTTCAGAAAAATGAAAAGGTATTACAAAAATAATGGGAGCATATCTAATATACTAAATGGTCCTCTCTTTTGCTGAGGTACTGTACTAGTACTTGCTTTCAGAGAATAAAAATCTAACTGTTCAGCAGTGGGTTTAAAACTGACCAAAAAAAGTTGTACTTGCTCCAAAAAATTAAATATAGACATCAGCAAACACAGTTGCAAATGCAATTGTATTTTCACAAGTTCTGCAGCACAAAAGCACAATTATCTCCTGATAGTCATGTGCTTATGATCATTCTAATGTACTTTAACCAGACCTGTAAACTGTAAGTCACTCATAGGCCCTGCTTGAAAGAGTTGACAGTGGGAAGAGAATCATGGCATAATAAAGTACAACAACTGAACATCTTTGTTGTCAAGAGCTATAGGAAACGCATTACACATTAGCCCCCCGGGGACGATTGATAGCCGTGCTTCTTACGTGACACCGTTGAGAAGGACAAGGTGCTGTGGTTTACTGGCATAATTCTTTGCTGGATTCGCCTGGTAATCTCCCCCGGCAGCGTCAAACAGACGGTAGAGTTCTACCAACTTGTGTGCTGATATTATAGACAACTGGATCCCTATCTGCAAGAAAAAATAGAAAAATTAAAGCATATTTTTACAATGTCCAAAATTAGATAAGCTTTCATTTAAAGGTGGCTTGTAGTCTGACCAAAGCAAATCTTGTCCTTATATTAATTTGGATGATTTAGCAGACATTAATTTGTGTATGAATTTTAAATACTATCAGTATACTATTTAGAGCATGTGAAGACTTTTTAACTACTAATCACTCGGTGGTTGAGGTGAATTACTTGACAGTAATTGCTACACCTTAAAAAACTCATATGCATTGTATTCCCAGTTGCCATCAATTGGCATAACAAATTAGAATGTGTGGAGAGGGGGGGGGGGGGAGCCCTTTGGGCACTGAAACCCTGAATCTCACTTCAAAAGCCCCGGATCTTTTTAAGATTTTAAAAATTATGCCAACCCTGACACTACGTCCCTATAAACTACATTAAAAATTACTACAAAGGTGTTATAACACATTAGTTAACAATGGTCTTCATTCTTGCGCTTTCATTGCCATCTAGTGGAAAGGACATGCAACAGCATGAATAATAACGACTTGGCTACAAAATCATGGGCCTATTATTGGCTAAGTACAGTGAGCATATCACTTCTAAAATACAAAAAAAGCTAACAAACAAACAATCCATACCTGCTATCCTACTTTGAATTTACTGAAAGTTAGTCTAACATTTATAAGGCTCTTTTGTCCTTGTAGTTTACATAAAAATCTCTAGAAGTTAATAGTTATAATGGTTATTGATTCTGTCTGTTGAATAGTAGGGTCTTGTGCATGCCCTGCAACTGAAAATGTAGGCTATGAATCAGAAGTGATCTAGGATTTGCCAATGTCCAGCAGGTCACCTTAAAATTTACTAGAATGCAGGAAATTGCAACTAAGAAATCCAAAATTTTCTGGGGGGGGGGGAGCCCTAGACATGGCTCAGGGCTAAGCCCCACATGTTCACAATGTCTGGGTGCACCCCTGCCACCTGCATCAAAAAAGGTATACCGTGGTACCCTGACATACGAAAGTCTCAACTTACGAAAAATTCAAGTTACGAAGGCAAAGATGAAGATCTTTTTGCTTCTGTGTACGAAAATAATTCAGGTTGCGAAAGGGCGTACTGTAAAGTCTGAGATTCGCCCGGGCCACCATCCTCCCGCTCTCCCATTGGTTCCTGATGCTAGTTACAGCCGTAAGATCCTGCTCTCCTATTGGTCAGCATCTATCCCACCATGCATCTACGTAAGGGATTTCCTCGACCATTTCGTTTTGGCAGCGTTATCGTACTTACGTGGAATTCATTCGTTCACTTAGATTTCGTTTGTTAATGTAAATTCATGTTAGTGATTTCGCTTTCGTTGTACTGTAAGTTACTTTATCATGTTGTGTGTGAACTTAAGTAATTACGTTATTAGCCATGGGTCCCAAGAATGTTGCTGAAGTTCACGGAAAGAAGAGGATGCTTTCTATGGAGACGAAGATGGAGATTTCAAGAAGTATGAGGCTGGCATGTGGTTGAGTGTGATCGCTAAGGAATACGGCCGAAGTCCGTCTACAATAGGCACCATCCTTAAGCAGAAGGAAACCATCAAAGCAGCTACACCTTCCAAGAGCTTGACTATTTTTTCCAACAAAGGAGCCACGTGCATGATGAGATAGAGAGGCTGCTTCTCGTATGGATTAAGGACAAGGAAATTGCTGGCGATACGATAACAGAGACTGCAATCTGCCAGAAGGCCAGCGCCATTTTCGACATCACTGATACCACAAACCTCACCTTGCGTGAATTTTGGAAGGAGCATTTTGATATCATGATATGCATCCGACTCATTGATCAAGCTTGGCAGGAGGTTTCGAGGCGAACCTTGAACTCTTCGTGGAGGAAACTCTGGCCTGATGCCGTATCCGCCCAAGACTTCGAGGGATTCAACGTGGGCAAAGCTGATGCAGATTCAGAAACAGTTGACGATCCTGAAACTGTTTCGCAACCAGATCTTGACGAGATCGTTGCACTCGGCAAGTCCATGGGGCTGGTTGTCAATGACCTTCTCGAGGAGCACCAAGAGGCGCTTACGACGGATGACCTGAAGGAGTTGGAGGCCATGCAACATAAAGTCGTTCAAGAAGAGTTCTCTAGTAGTGGCGAGGAGGAGGAGGAGGAGGACCCTATGACAATGGCAGAAATTAAGGATGCTCTAGCTGCTTTTCATAAAGTGCAATCATTTGTAGAAAAGAGACACCCCGAAAAGGCTTACACAGGTCATATGCTTGAGCAGTTCGATGACGTTTGCCTGATTCGTTTCAGGAACATTTTGAAAAGCACCTGAATTAGCCCTGGTCACTGACCAGCCCAAACTATATCCCCACATATTTACCCACTACGTGGGTAATTTTAACTGCCAGCGTTACCAACGCTGCAGGTAAAATCTAGTCAAATGAGTTACCTGTGTTACCGTTGGCAATGCTGTTGCAAATACCAGCCACCAGAGGCCTGTCACCTCAATTAAATCAATCACTATCAAATTGAAATTGGGAGGAGGGTGGGAATCATTCAGGTGTTCAGGTAAGTATTACAATATTAGTTTTATTATGAAAACTTCATATTGCAATACACTCCCTGAACACCTGAATTAGCCCAATTAACAAAATTTTGATGGCGGTTGGATCAATCTAATTCAGCCTGACCTGACCACGGAGCATACGCAGGCAACTCATAATCAACCTACTATGTATAAATATATGTATCCTCACCTAGACATGTAACTTGGAGGTGAGGATGTTTGCAAAGAAAGTACTTCAATGTCAGTGTTGAGTCTAAGGTACTCTCTGAGTCAGAAGTACCTCCCATGTGGTAAGCTATACTTATTCATGGAGGTAAAAACAAATCTCCTCACCTGGTCGTCCAACTCGGTAGGTGAGGATACTTGCAGAGGAAGTACCATACCATCGGTGCCGAGTCCAAGGTACCGCCTGAGTCTGAAGAACATCCCATGTGGTATTCTATAACTCTCATGTATGGAGGGGAAATGGTGAACTTCCCAAGTGGTTATCTAGCCTCTCATGTATGGAGGGGAAATGGTGAACCTCCCATGTAGCTATCTAGCCTCTCATGTATGGAGGAGATGTTGAGTGTGCAGGACCTCGCTACTGCTCCTTGACGCAGATGACTTGTGCTGAAGAAGTTGCAGTTATTCCAACATGACCATTGGGATCTGCCTAACCTCAAGGGCCTAAAGGAACAATACACTCAGTCTAAGCTTGACTAACAGAAACACTCTAATTCATTTAGACTATCACTGTCTACCTAATCTTTTAACTTCCTAACTCTACCAAGCCAACTATAAAGCTGAGTTACCGCAACGACAGGGCCCAGCGAGTAACCTTTCTCTGAAGAAACTGAAAATCCCTAAGGTAGAGCGTTGTGAAAATCCAAACCAACTCTCAAATAACTGCCTACACGATCGCCGACACTGAAAATTCCTCCTGAAAGCCAAAGGGTAGCCATCTGCAATACTTTGTGCCCTTGGATGCAAAGCCCCCAACTAAAAGGCTCAGAAAGCGATGAAGAACTGAGCTTCACTAAAAATCCCTCGCAAAAGAAACTAACTGTACTTTAGAAATGGAACAAGATGGACACCTAGGGGCAACCAAATAAGATTCTTGGACAAGGTAAAAGTTCCACAGTACGAGACAAATAAACTTTGAGAGCTCAAACCGGACACAGCAACATTTGAGATCTGTCAACTGCTATACAATCGTCCAACAATACTTGCTGCGACTCTACTTATGACGAAGACGACAGGAAATGACCATCGAGGAGACATCTCGTTTCTAAAAGACTGTTGCTGAGCGTAAGAGACACTCTCAACAGAACCCTCTTCTGAATGTCCGGACCTTGACAAGAACGTAGTACAGCCAGCCAAAAAGTTAGTTTGGTATGCAAACCCCATTGAAACCGAAGTGATGAGGTTGTCAAACAGTCCAGGATTGGAGAAACACCCATAAACTCTAACAACATACGCAAAGAGTGGGACAAGCCTCCAACTGGTTGTCTGTGAAAGGTGTCTTCCAAATGTAAGCCTCACGATATGCAACCCCTACCACACAAATCAACGAAGGACCCAAAGAGAAAGGAGCCTCAAATGATTTATAAAGTGGAACTCAGACACCTGCAGAAGGGTTACCTGCTACCTCATACAGAACACTTCCGATTAGGAAGCAAGGTTGAATTCAATCTACTCGGCCCCATAAGTGAAGCTAGCTTAGAGTTGTCTTTGCCAAAAGCTGCCCAACTCGGCCGAAACCAGATCAGCTTACTTGATGTTTGAGAGACTTCTGGTTTAGTTGAATACAACATATCAAACACTGCTTGAATTAAGAGTGAGGTTCCTCTGGAGCCTGGACTGCAGAAAGATAGAATGGACAAAGCCCACCATCCGTTTATACTTGCTTTCTTTCGCTGGAGAAACAAAAAACCACAACTAATACCTGATTTTCTCTTCTAAAGGTATTGTCTGTCAGACCTGTCCGACCACACCGGAACAACATACATGGCCCCATCATTTCTAAGTCAACCGATCCGTTTGCGCAACGATATACCGATCCGATTGCGCAACAATATACCAACAAGACGATGATAAACTTCTGAGCAAGTCGAAATAGACTGCACAATCCCGCACCCCCCCTCACAAACGATGATGTTAACACCTGTCCGACTGCTGTCCCACCTCCCCCCTCACAAGACAAACTGTCACCAGTTCTGCAGATCGCTTACAAACTAAATACTAAATACTGTGACATAACCCTGAGCTAGTCTCGCTCGACTGCGCATACCCTCACTACCCAGTGACAATAACATTACACCCGAGCCGAATATACCTTGGCGATGAATGCCCACTCCCACGGGTCAACCACTGAACCACACGTTGTTGTGCCAAACGTGTACCAACCAAGACGATGACATAACCTTGAATCAGTCTTGCTAGACTGCAAAACCTGGCATCATCCAGTGACTATGATGACACCTGGCCAGATTACATGGGCAAGCAAGAGCAAAGAAGTCGCTCCTGAAGCTATAATGATCAAGTGAGGGAAGGAAGTACTCCCGGAAACCCCGGAACCAAGCCTGAACCCACATTGAACCCCTTGAAGGAGGAACAGAAAAAGCCACAGGAAAAATTTGAGATACCTCAGAAAACGTATCCCTACCGAGTGGGCCCAGCCGACACCAGTGTGAACACTTGCGTGAACACCTGTGGGGCGGTTGAGAGACCGAAACAAAGTGCCCTGAATTGGTACACCGTCCCGTTGAGGATGAAGCGGAGGTACTTCCTGGAGGATTGATGGATGTGTATCTGGAAATACGCGTCCTTCAGATCCACAGAAAGCATGAAGTCGTTCTCCCTGATGGAATCAAGCACTGACCGTGCCGTTTCCATTGTGAACCGAGTCTGGCGAACGAATCGGTTCAAGGGAGAGAGATCTATCACCGGGCGCCAGTGCCCAAGGACTTCTCCACCAGGAAAAGTCGACTGTAGAAGCCCGGCGATTGATCCCATACGATCTCCACAGCACGTTTGCTCAGCATGGCTTCTACTTCCTGCCAAAGCGTCGCGTCCTTGGCCGAACCAGGAACGTACGTCTGCTGATGGACCGGGTTGGAGGTGAGGGGTGGCCGAGACTCGAAGGGTAGTAAATATCCCTCTCGAAGGACGTTCACTATCCAGGTCTCCGCTCCGAAGCGCTGCCATGTTGCCCAATGGCTCGCCAGGCACCCCCCCACTTCCGGCAGCAGGTGAGGGGGAACGCCGTCCCTAGCATTTCCCTCCTCTCTTCGACTTCTTCTTCCCAGTTCCTCCTCGAGAGAAGGAGGCCAGGGAGGAGGGCTGGTTACAGTCACTCCTTACCGAAGAAGTCGAAGGCAGAGCCTTTCCTCTCGGCTTCGACGAGGAAATTGATAGCGGCATAACCTCTTGGGTTTAGCCGCAGTCATTCGAGGTTGCCCAGACACCTTGAGACTGCCTGGTGGACTAAACGGTCACTCTTGTCAGTGCACCATTGTTCCACCGCAGCGTCCACTATCTCTCTGGGGAAGAGAGAAGAGGAACTCCACACCGGTCCGTTGCGAAGACCCAAGCCCGCCTCTCGCCCAGCCCTGGTGACTCAGGTGAGGACAGCGTCCCTACGCCTCAGCACCAGGTTGGCCCACAGGTTAGCTGTCTGGTGGGCCAGGTAGGAGATGGCCCTACCTCCAGACTGGCACAATCTCACAAAAGCTGGGTCCCCTTCAGGAGTGATGTTTCCCGAGGAGGCCGCGGCTTTAGACACCGTGAGGGACCACAGGTCTATCCATGAGACTGCTTGGAATGCGGCCATAGCGGTAGATTCCCAGGCAAGTGCCTCTTGCTGCGAGAACCAGAGGTTCTGCGACAGGAGCTGCTGCAGAGACACCCCCGGAGTTAGCCTAGCTAATTCCAGGTTAACCTGTTTGGGCGGCAGAGGGTCCTCCGGAGGGACGTAGAAACGCCTCTGTCGCGGTAGAGGTGGGTGAAGGAGCTTGGTCGACCTGCTGGACAGAAGCGAACCCTCCTGTCTGGAGACGAAATCGTCCACTTGGCTAAGCACACTGTCGGCCAAGGCTGATCGCGGCAGACCCACCGTCGTCCTGGGTTCCTTTTTGGGTCCCCAGAACGACTCCAAACCCGATGTAGGCTCGGATGGTGGGAGCGGCGATCCTTTCCCGAGGTCGTTGTGCTGACGGATCAGCGCAATAACCTCTAGCGAGAACGCCTCCTGAGACCCTCCTTCCAAAGGAGGAACCGCAACAGACCCCTCATGGTCTCCTCCTGCCACTTGCGCGTACGATCTGGTAGGTCCTAGGACCGTGCCAGGTTCGTAGGGCGTAGTGGCGGGATCACGAGGAATGCGCCCCTCGCGATCACTCCTGGTCACCTCGCTCTTCCCGGTGTAGCCCGAGCAAGTTGAAGGGATAGGAGAGGTAGACCTGACGATCACCTATTGCCCACCAGCAGAACCGAGGCTGGTTCAGGCGACCGAGGGGACAGCTTCCTCGCCTCAGCCCGCGACTGGTCTGGGACCGTTGCGTCAACCCTGGGTACCGGCATCACTGGTCTGGTGGGAGTCGCCTGAACGACTCCCGCCAGTCTTCCGCTCCGTGCCTGGATCCTGGCGTCAAGCGGACATGGATGCCTGGGTCTTGGCTGCACGGTCACCCGCGTACACTCGGTATCTCTCGCGAGTGAGAAGCCGAGACGGTACCCAGCGCCGACGCAGAACCTCTGGCACCAGGCGAGGAGGTACCGGTGTTAGCTGGCACTCCTCCGGTCCCCGTCTTCTTCTTCCTT
The DNA here is from genome assembly GCF_015104395.2 of Macrobrachium nipponense. Classification (NCBI taxonomy): domain Eukaryota; kingdom Metazoa; phylum Arthropoda; class Malacostraca; order Decapoda; family Palaemonidae; genus Macrobrachium; species Macrobrachium nipponense. The sequence continues at coordinate 7,193,266 of NC_087223.1, forward strand.
GCGGAAGGAGAGACGGGCCCCGTTCCCGAAAGAAACAGGAGGACCAGCAGAAGTCCCAACTGTCCCACCGGAGTGGGACGGACCATCAGAAGTCTCAGGGTGAGCCTTCTTAGGGGGGGAAGAAGGTTACTTTCTTCTTCGGCTGTGGGGCCTTAGAAGATGAAGGGGAAGCGGCAGCAGACGACGATGAAGACGACAACGACACCTTCCTCCTCTTCTTCTTCTTCTTCGTCAGCTTCCTCATGACCACCGTCAGGTCTTCCATCCAGGACGGAGCCGGGGCAGTTGCCGAAGCAACAGGGCCCGACTGCACCTGTCCGGAAGGGCCTGGGGTGGGAGCAGCAACACCACGGGCAGGAACAACGGCGGCAGTAACTGGTACTGGAACTGGAGCGGCAGGCAGGTCAGGAACAGGAGGCGGGGCAGGAAGCAGCGGCATCCTCTGTACTGGAGGCAGGTCCAGGGGGGAGCTCTTGAACACCGGAAGTCAGGGGCTAGAGCAAGAGCGGAAAACCCAGGCAGCGGCGACAAGGCAAACCTCTTCACCTCTGGCAGCGGCGCCTGCACAGCAGCTGTCGGGGTAACCATGGCTATATGCAGGGTGTACACCAGGTGAGGTGTGGAAACCGCCGCGGTTGTTGTGGTGGTCGGGCCGTGAGTTACAGGCATGGTCCCTCTCGCTAAATGACTCAGCAGCCCCCACACACTCGGTGTCCCCTGGAGCCCCAGCGAGTACCAGGCACGGCCGAGATCGTCCTCCGTGGCAAGCAAGTCTGAGGAAGGAAACAGAGTCCGGTTAGTAAGAGGGGGGGGGGGGGGGGGTCTCTCCTCGCCGTGGGAGGACAGATCCCACCCCGACCGAACAGACAATCCCAAATACAACTGGATATCGGGGTACCTAGCCCCCTACTCCACTCTTGACTGATCGAGAGAGGAGAAGGAGCAAGATCCCCCCCCCCACCAAAGGGGAAGGAGCCATACGAGGGAGCTGCGATGGAGGGAGAAAAGAAGAAGACGTGTCCGTAACCAAAGGAGTAACGGGAGAACCCTCCGATGACTCCTTGGCCGACTTACGCGGCTTCTTCCTCCCCCCATAGCGCTCCCACTGCTCCTCCGACCAAACAACACATAAATCACATGGCTCGGTGCGAGAGCATTCTCGCCCTCGACACCGAGTGCAAAGTTTGTGAGGATCAACCTCTGCAGACGACCGAAAGGCCCCACGCTTACTGCCCTCCACAACAGGGCACAATCTGCAGCTGATGGGGGGGCAAGGGGGTCTCTCTGGCTCTCGGGATTCCATTATCACTTACAAAATTCACTGAGTATGATATACAAAAAAAGGATACGTACTTACGCAGGCTTTGTACATTCACACTGCATAATAGAGAGAAACAGCCTTCAAGAAGTGAAAAAAAACCAAGCATACGACTGAAGCGGGCAGAGAGGCGAGCAGCACGTCCATCCACCAACGCAGCTGAGAGCAAAGTGACTCCTCTCCTCGCAGTTGGACTGACTGCCAACTGCCGGACAAGTAGTTAACTACCGAACCCCCTTATTCGAAGCTTACGACCGGTTCAGCTGCCGCTAAGTACCTTCCTATTGTTAAAGGACCGAGGGTTTGTATACATATCGGAACAAAGGATGCTTTATGTATAAGCTTACCGCATCAATCGTCCGACCAGCCAGTGTAAGTTCGAGTCCTATCCTCAACCCGAAGGAAGAGGAGTAGAAAGACGAGGTGCGGAAGGTAGAGAGGCCAGTCACTCTCGCATCCTTCTTACCTCTACAACTGCACACCATAGGTGAGTTACAACTTGTCCTCTTGAAGGAGCTGGGTAAGCAAACACAACCTGCAAGCATCCACCACTGGTCCAAAGAAATGAGGTTCCAAGGACCTGTGGGCAGGCCCGAAGGGAAAGATAAATATGGTCGCAATGACCTTATCTATATTTTCCTGTCCAACATATTCTTCGGAGTGATGACAAGCACCCATCCACTGGACTATCCAACTGCAGAGAAGTCTCTCACAGTCTCATAATATTCCGCAGCGGATAAAGACACCGACACTCCATGGTGGGTGTCGATCCTTATGGGTACAGGAACACGCCAATAGGACAAAGTAATGACTGATCTGGATCAACCAATAAAAAGTCCACAGCGTAGCTCATAACAGTCTCCGACTCTTCAACAGCTGCCAACTGACTGCGCTCAGTGTGAGGTGAGCAGTCATGCATCCGAGACATAGTCACAACACTCACCTTTTGAAGGGTTATGACGAAAAACCATACAAATCGTCTATCTTGTTCACCTACGATGTTGGGAGACGAGATGATGATTCTCTCAAGGCATGCGCCCATCAGACGACAGTCAATTGCCTTCTAGAGACCGAGGTCCCTGATGGCAAGACAGAAGTTCTCATAGTAGTTGAATCTCAACTAAGGAGAAACAATACTATATGCCAGTGAAAGACTAAGGTGAATGCGGACCTACGTCTTCACAACTGAATTGAGAGAAGTTAACTCTCAAGATTCTGAACGTAGAAAAAGTCCAGTCGATGACACCAACCAGTGAAGACGGCTTTAATGCCTGTTGTTTTACAGAGGACTGAAAATGCTAAACCGCTATTTCATTGCTGTTCGGTGAGAAGTCAGAGTTTGCAATGAAAGCGGAGCGTCCTTCAGTAATGAAAACCCAGGGATTGTACTGCCTGAAGAACCGTTTCTCATGGGCTGGATCAAGGAGGACATTTCCATTACTTTGGAAGTAGAGCTGGCAGGGCGGGGACCAGGCGAAGCCTTCCGTTATTCATCTACAATTCGGGGTGAACAAAGAATAATTGCACACCTACGAATTACGAGATGTCTGAAGAAATCATTCTGCGTCATCGCAGCGGCAGGTGCGATGAAGCGGAAGACTAGGCTACAGACTTCTGTTACCATAAGGTAAACAGAAAGATGATGAGTCTAGTGAGATATCTCTTCTGAAAATTCTCGTAACGGCAAAAGGCGATACAGTAGAGTTGGTCATACACGTATGCGAGAATTCCAGCCAACCAGAGACCTAAGTCTGTGATTGCCGGGCAGAGATTCGATTTGGTAGTCAATCATCGCAGAGGAGGAGAGACAAAACCGGACCAAAATATCTCGGAGAGCCAGCACGCTAACTTGTCATCCTGAGTTGTCAGGTAATCCATTCCATGAAGGAATGCGTTCGGCTAGAACCATCGAGCACAAGAAAATACGTTCGAGCATTTGCATTTTAACCGAAACGGGTTTCGGTGAATGCAAACGCTGTGGAGGTGTAATTCAACACCACTAGTATCTCAAAACCGAAACCAGTAACTCTTGGGAGGTTTGCCAGGCAGTCCCGAGTTGTTGTTCAATTAAGAGAAGAAACTATTTGTCTTAGTCACATACCCGTAGAGTTAACTACAGTATGTGCCTACACCTCGGACAATTCACTGATAACAGAAGCATGTCACGAGAGAAATATACGTACTATACTTGTAGGTTCCTGTACATAGACCTCCAGCCTAAATTCTCTTCCATTCAAGGAACAAGAATAAGGACTGGAAGCCGACCTCCTTCATTCTCTAATGAAGAGAGAGAAGGTGAAGTTTTCCCGAAGGAAGGCTTCTATGGTGATAACAGGATACCGAAGACGACTAGTTCGAGCCGAACTGGATGTTCCCAAAACAGTAGCACTGGAGAGGCAGCCAAACTCTCGGTGCTATCCACCCTGAACGGATTGACGTATGTTCGGTAAAATCCTAGGACTGAACAAAAAACATAGTCTCTCGGGTTTGAATTCCAAAGAGTAAACTCCACCGAATTCCTCTTATTTCCTTGTTTCATTCTGGTATAACCAAGAAGTAAAGGGAAGAGGCGACGGACCGTCAGGTCCATCCAGGCTGGAACGTGGTCTTGCCCAAGTGTTTGCAGATCATAGAAAACAAAACCACTAGGAGAGTGCTAGAAACTCCAAAGAATTTTAAGAGCTCGGTAAACAACCCCCCCCCCCAAATTTTGCTAAACGATCATCAGGTGGTGGTCCTCCCGATTCCAGTAAAAATCGAGGAGGAAGGGGCAAGATCCTTCCTCAACGACGGGGACTTATGTCCAGTAGGACCCAAAGGTCCCTCCAGGAACGCAGTCCCCGACCCAGAATCCTACGGAGAATGCTCTGCAGGATCCCTCCCATTCCTATCGCAGCCATAGGAAGAGAGGGAATGGGGGAGGAAGATTGGACACTCTCGCTCGCCTTGCCAGCAGAACTAACAAGTTGGAGAAGCGGTTACGGGCAGCCATCAACCTGCGGTGATGGCCGCTCCGAGTCTAGGAAAACGTTACCGTCTGGAGAAAACATTTTCCTGAGGAAGGTTACGAAACTCGTACTGTTGGCGAAACGTCTGCCGCCACCACGACCGTCGTGTGGGTGGGGCTGTGCATGCCAAGAGGACTGAAGGGGGAGCCCACACCGGTCTCTGCGTGCGCGGTCCAGCGGGACCGTCACATGAACAGCGGTGATGGTAACTCCGTGAGTCTAGGAAAGCATTATCGTCCTCGCCAGTCCCCCACGATCTCCTCCAACCACTTGAGCGTAAGATCTGTTTGGTCCCAAGACAGAACCAGGCTCGTGGCCGAACCGTAAGAAGTGCATTCATCACGGGCATTCCTGTTCACCTCGTTCCTCCCGGAGCGTCGGTCTCATGCGTCAGGGGAACTGCTATGAGCGCTCCTACCCTGCCTACCAGCAGAACTGGTAGGCTGGGAGGACTGCATGCAGTCTCCTTGCAGAGAGGCGCTGGACCGAGGACAGTAGCGTCGGTCTCATGCGTCAGGGGAGCTGCTACCAGTCGTGCGAGCCGTCCTGTCCCGGTGGGAGTGATGGTCGGGTGACTGGTAGCGTCCACTAACGCGGTGAGAGCAAGCATCATCCTCCCAACGTGCCACAGTACCAGGTCCAGGCGAGACTGGACCTGGTGACCAGTGGGGACCTCTTCCCAGCCTCACCACGTGAACGGTCTGGTGGGAACATCACGTCAACCCTGGGTACCGGACGATCGCGCAAGTCTGGCCAGAGTCACCTAAGTGACACTTACAATCCTTCTGCTCCGTGCCTGGGTCCTGACACGGTGAGCGTACTCAACAGTCTGGACCTTGGCTGCACGGTCACCCGTAGGTGACCGTACACTTGGTGGCGCTCGCGAGCGAAAGGCCGAGACAGTTTCTGGTCCGGAGGTGGAACCTCTGGAGCCGGGAGCAGAGGTACCAGCGGTAGCCGGTAACCCTACGGTCCTCGTCTTCTTCTTCCCAGGGGAAGTAGAGACGGGCCCCGCTCCCGGAGGAACGGGAGGACCAGCGGAAGACCCACCTGTCCCGCCGGAGAGGGACAGACCCTTAAAAGTCTGTGCGAGACTTCTTGGTGGTGGGGGGGGGGAGGCCACCTCTTCTTCCTCGGCTGGGGGCCTTGGAAGTCAAAGGGGAAGAGGCGGTACAAGACGACGGCAGAGAAGACGACAACACCTTCCTCTTCTTCCTGGACTTCCTCAGGACAACCGACAGGTCCTCCATCCAGGACGGAGTTGGGGCAGTTGTGGTAGTAACACAGCCCAACTACACCTGTCTGGAGGGACCTGCGGGAGCAGCAGTGGAGAGAACGCTTCCTCGAGGAGGGTTACAAAACTCTCGCCTGGCAGGCGAAATGTCTGCCACCACCGAGACTGGTCGGTTGCGACCGTCGTCTGGGTGGGGCTGAGCGTGCACCTGACAGGAGACAGCTGATACCATCCTCTGGCTCTTCCAAGTCCTCGTTGAGGCCAAAACCTCTCGAGGGCTGGATGGGCAGCCTCCACCCACCGGAACGTCATGCCAACCCTGGGTACCGGACGATCGCTGCGAGAATGGTCGCCGGTCTGGCGAGAGTCACCTGACCGACTCTTACCATCCTTCCGCTCCGTGCCTGGGTCCTGACACGGTGAGTATACTCAGCAGTCTGGACCTTGGCTGCATGGTCACCCGTAGGTGACAGTACACTTGGTGATGCTCAAAAGCGAGCGGTCGAGATGGTTCCCGGTCTGGAGGTGGAACCTCTGTAGCTAGGGAGAGGAGGTACCAGCGGTGGCTGGTACCTCCATGGTCCCAGTCTTCTTCTTCCCTGAGGAAGGAGAGACAGGCCCCGTTCCCGGAGGAACGGGAGGACCAGCGGAAGACCAACCTGTCCCGCCGGAGCGAGACAGACCCTTAGAAGTCCCGTGACGAGACTTCTTAGGGGGGGAGACCACCTTCTCTTCTACGGCAAAGCCTTAAGAGTCGAAGGGGTGGAGACATGAAAATATGACAATTTGTCGAAAATTGCATTTTTCCTAACTATACAAACCTGAGGTCCTTTAACAATAGGAAGGTAACTAGCGGCAGCTGGGATGGTCGTAAGCTTCGAACAAGGGGAGAACGGTAGTTAACTGCTTGTCCGATCGTGCGCGCGCCTGCGCGCCCGAGAGGTGAAGAATCACTTTTGCTTAAGGCCCATGCAAAAAGTTGCAGAGTGAGGGGTGGCATGAGGTGGGATTATATGTAAAGGACCTCAGGTTTGTATAGTTAGGAAAAATGCAATTTTCGACAAATTGTCATTTGTTCCGATACGTAATACAAACCCTCGGTCCTTTAACAATAGGAAGACTCACTTCTTGGTGGGAGGAATCTGAGTCTTTTTGGTGAACAGACTGGTGTTCGTCCAACCCTGGAGTGCCTCCCTGGTCGTAAGAGCAAGGGAGGGATCCAAACCTCTGTCCGATTGATCGGGGTGTGCACCGCAGGATCAATGGTCAGACCTCTGGGCCAAGTACTAAGAGAGAGGCAAGCGTATCTCTTCGTACCAGCAAGCAAGAACTTGTTCCTGTTTGCAAGAGACAATCATAAAATGATGGGTTTGTCTCAAATTGGCATCCACTTCCTCCCCCTTGTTGGAGGAAGTGGTGGATATTTACTCCTATCCCTACTGAAAGGGATAGGATGGTGCTCTATTGAGTAGCTCACCTGCATCTCGTCCTTACCCAGCAGGGTGACGACCGTGTCCCTCTACCCAGAGGTAGAGGGAAGAAAAAGATGGGAAGCGGAGCCAGTCACACACTCATTCCTCATCCATTCTTACGGTCACACCAGGACTCGATGCTGTTCAGCCTGCGAGGGTCTGGGTTAACTACACAACGTGTTGAGCAACCACCACGGTTCCCAAGGAAAAAGATCCAAGGAACTGTGGGCAATATCCCGAAGGTAGAAGGAGGTGCATGCGGTCCGGTTGGACCAGGCGCCTGCCTTCATTACCTGCGCCACGGAGAAGTTCTTGCGGAACGAGAGAGAATGATGAAGAGGCGTCCACACTCATCCTGGGGTGTCGAGTTTCTTCAGACAGCTCCGTCGCGCCTTCACAGGACAAAGCAGCATAGCCTTCGTATCGGAGGCGGTGAAGTCCATTAGGGAGGGTATTGTGAAGGACTCGAACCAATCGTCAGTTACCGAAGGGTTCTGAGTCTTCGCTACGAAGATCGGTACGAAATCGAGCGTCACAAATCCCCATCCCTTTGTGCTTGACTTCTCAAGAGAAGTCATGCAGTTACCTAAGACGAAAAGAAGGGGATAGTCGTATGACCTATCCCTCTTCTCGACTTTGGTTATGTACAGTACTCATACTGACAAGCTATTAAGACGAAGTAATGATTGCTCTGGAACAACCGAACTAAGTCCACAGCATAGTTCGTAACTGACTCGGGCGCTCTGACAGCTGCCGACTGACTGGTTCGGAATCAGTAGAGGCAAGTTGTCCAAGCATCCGGGTAAGTCACGTGACCTTCGCCCTTTAAAGAGTTATGCTGAGAGACCAAACAAATAAAATATTTGTTAGTCACCGATGCCGGACGGCGCGGCGATGATTCTCTTAATGCATAAGCTCAAAAGGCGAAAGTCAATTGCCTTCAAAAGACCGAGGTCCCTGATGGCAAGAAAATCTCATAGACGTTGAATCTCAGCTTAAGGAGAAACAACACTATGTGACGTTGAAGACGAAGGTAGGCAATGAATGCAACCTACGTCTTCCAGCTGAATCGAGAGAAGGAATCTCAAGATTCTAAACCTGTGCTTACAAATGACTGAAAACGCTAACCGCCATTTCATTGCTGTCCGGTGTGCAGTGAAAGCGGGCGTTCTTCAGTAATGAAACACAGGGGAGAGCCGCCTGAAGAACTGCTTCTCATGGGCTGAACGTTCGGAAGTAGAGCTGGCGGTGGTGGGAGTAGGCGATGTCTTTCAAACATCTGCTAATCCGGGGTGAACAATGAACAATTGCACACCTCCGAATACAAGATATTTTGAGGACAAACTCAGATTCCGCAAAAATCATTCGCATTATCGAGATACGATGCAGCAAGAGACTATTACAGAATTCTGTTACCGTGCGGTAAACAGAAAGATGAGAGTCTAATAGATATCTCTGTTTAAAATTCTCGCAATACCGAAGACGATGAATACTAGCGTCACAGCAGTAGATGGTCATTCATGTATGCGAGAATCCCCGTTAATCAGAGACTTAAGTCCGTGATTGTTGGGCAGAGATACGGTTGGTATTCAATCAAAGCAGGTGAGAAAGACATAACCAACCGTCCATCTCAAAGCGGCAGCTGGTACTGAAATGCCTCGGGCAATTCAATACGCAGTAGCTGTCGCTGACTCGTCATCCTGAGTTGCCAAGTAATCCTTTCCACGAAGGAATGCATTCGGCTAGAACCACCGAGCATAAAAAGATATGCTCGAGCAATTATATTTATGCGAAACGAATTTCGGTAATATAAAAGCTTAAATGGTGTTGTTGTGACAACACCATAAGTATATAAAATTGAAACTGGAAACTCCTGGGAGGTTGCAGGCAACCCGAGTTGCAGTTCAATTAGAATACTTTTCGTCTAAGTCGCAATCCGTAGAATAACCAGGATATGCGCCTACCCCTCGGACCATTCAACTGCTTAGCAGAATCATGTCGCGAGGTTAATATACGTAGTATATTTGTAGGATTCTGAACAACGATCTCCATCCTAAATTCTTTCCTTCAAGAAAACAAAATAAGGATTGGAGATCGACCACCTTCGGTCTCTATCAAAGAGAGTGAAGAAGTCTTCCTCGAAGGAAAGCTTCAATGGTGAACAGAATACTAAGACGATAGTTCAAGCCAAACTGGATATTCCCGTCCGTTCTTCTCTATTCCAGGTTGGTCGCCTATTGTGAGATAGTCTTCTTTCAGCAGCAGTCTTCTTCCTAATGCTAGAAATTCCAGGAATTCGAGCATAGGCGAGGTTCCCGATTATCGTGTAACATATCGGGGATTCTCGTCTCGCTCACTTTGGACTGTGGTCTCGCCTAAGTGTTTGGAGATCGTAAGAAACTCTAACACTCTGAATGCGCTAGAAATTCCGTAGAATTCTAAGCAGTCTGCGAAACCCCCACCGAATTCGTCAAACGATATCGGCTGGTGGTCCTCTCGATTCCCGTAGAAATCGAGAATGGGGCAGGATCCCTCCTCAACGACCGGGGCTTACGTCAGGTAGGACCCGAAGGTCCCCCGGTAGCGCAGTCCCCAGCGTGGAATCCTACAGAGAAATCTCTGTAGGATCCCTCCCCTTTCCCTCGTAGCCGTAAGGAGAGAGGGAATGGGGGAGGAATTGGATACTCGCTCGCCTTCCCAGTGGAACTAGCAGTTGGAGAAGAGTAGGAGCAGCCATGCCTCTCAGAGTCTGGGAAAACGTATCGTCAGGAGAAAACATTTTCCCGAGGAGGGTTACGAACTCTCACTGTAGGTAAGGGTCTGCCACCACTGTGAACGTCGTCTGGGTGGGGCTGATCGACACCTGACAGGAGAGAGCCGATACCGTCCTCCGACTCATTCCAGTCCTCGTCGAGGTCGAAACCTCTCAGGAGGACCGAAGGAGTATTTAAATACGGTGTCCGAAGACACGTAGAAACGCCGCTGTCGCAGTAGAGGAGGTGGAAGTAGCTTGATCGACCGGCCAGAACTGAGAGAGCCTTCTTGTCCGGAGACGAGAGACTCTGGTTCAAGACAGAATCGGCAAGCTCCGATCGCGGCAAACCCACCGTCGGTTTGGGTTCCCTCTCGGGCCCCAAAACGACTCGAGCAGAGACATGGGCTCTGCTGGTGGGAGCGGCGATCCTTCCCCCAGGTCGTTGTGCTGACGAATCAATGCAATAACCTGGGCAAAGTTACTCTGAATCTCGGAAGTTACAGCGTCTTGAGGAGTAGGACCATCCAGTCCCTCCAACAAGAGCAGCTCCCAAGAGAAGAAGGACCAGCAACAGATGATCCTGACGGTTGCCTCCAATCACTGCGCGTACGTCCTGGCTGGTCCTAAGACCATACCTGGCACGTGCGGCGTCGTACGGGATCGTGAGCGGCGCATCTCTCACGATCACTCCTATATACCTCGCTCTTCCTGGCGTATGCCGAGGAAGTTGAAGGTTATCGGAGAGACAGAACTGACGCTACCCCCTCCCCCCCTGACGGTCGCCTCCAATCACTTGCGCGTACGTCCTGGTTGGTCCTAAGACCATACGTGGCACGTGCGGCGTCGTGACGGGATCGTGAGCGGCGCACCTCTCACGATCACTCCTAGCTACCTCGCTCTTCCCGGTGTAGCCCGAGGAAGTTGAAGGTAGTGGAGAGACAGACCTGACGCTCCCCCCCCGCTCGCTGGCAGGACCAGCGTACGTGGGGGGCTGCAGCCGATCACCAACCCGCGGTGGGGATCGATCTGCAGGCCTGGCCGTGCCGCTCACCTGTGGCGAGCGGCTCGACTGAGCACGTCGACCCCGGTCCCGTGCGTCAGACGAGCTGCTGCTGGTCATCGTATCCGCCCCGGTCCCTGTGGGAGCGGCGGTCAGGTGACCTGCAGAGCTCACTTTCGTTCGCGGTGAGACCGGTGAGCGTCCTCGCGGCACGTCAAACCGCTGGTACCAGCCGAGGCTGGTACCGTCGGTCGAGGGGACCTGGGGGACCTCTTCCCAGCCTCAACCCGTGGCCGGTCAGAGACCGTCACGTGACCACCCGAGGTACCGGCTGGTCGCTGCGAGAGCGGCCGCTGGCCTGGCGAGAGTCACCTGAGCGGCTCTCGACAGTCTTCTGCTCCGTGCCTCGTCATGAAGCTGAGCGAACTCAGGCGTCTTAACTTTGGCTGCACGGTCACCCGAAGGAGACCGTACACTCGGAACTTCTCGCGGACGAGAAACCGAGCCGGTACCTGGCTTAGCAGCAGAGCTGCCAAGACCAGGCGAGGGTGTACCAGCGGTAGCCAGCACACCCTTGGTCCCCGTCTTCTTCTTCTTCTCAGAAGGGGAGACGGGCCCCGTTCCCGAAGGAACAAGAGGACCAGCAGAAGAACCCCCCCGTCACACCGGAGTGTGACGAGCCCTTCGAAGTTCCCGAAGGAGTCTTCTTAGGGGGAAAACCCGGTTACCAGCTGGTCGCTGCGAGAGCGGCCGCTGGCCTGGCGAGAGTCACCTGAGGCGGTCTCGCCAGCCTTCTGCTCCGTGCCGTGGTCTTGGCGCCGAGCGAACTCTGGCGCCGAAACTTTGGCTGCACGGTCTCCCGAGGGAGAGCGTACACTCGGGATCTCCCGCGAACGAGAGACCGAGCCGGAACCTGGCGTAGCGGCATCGCCGCTAGCACCAGGCGAGGAAGTACCAGAGCTAACCGATACTCCTCTGGTCCCCGTCTATCTCTTCCTTACGGAAGGGGAGACGGGCCCCGCTCCCGAAGGAGCAGGAGGACCAGCAGAAGGACCACCCGTCCCACCGAGGTGGGACGGGCCCTTAGTAGTTCCCGAAGGAGACTTCTTAGGGGGGAGAGGCAGCCTTCTTCTTCTTCGGCTTATGGGCCTTAGAAGTCGAAGGGGAAGAGGCAGCAGCAGACGAAGACGAAGATGACACCTTCCTCTTCTTCGTCAGCTCACGCAGGACAGTCGTCAGGTCCTCCATCCAGGCCGGAGTCGGGCCTATTGCCGAAGCAACACGGCCCGACTGCACCTGTCCGGAAGGACTGGGACTGGGGAAGACACACCATGGGCAGGACCAGCATGGACAGGCGCAGGAACCAGGAGCGACAGGAACAGCAACCAGCTCAGGAGCGGCAGGAACAGCGGCAGCGGTAAACACAGAAGGGACAGCCAAGCCAGTAGCGGGAACCACATCAGCGACAGGTACGGCAGGCCCAGCCATCGCCTCGTAGAATCATCGGCAGCCAGCGGGAAGCTGGTACTGGCGGCCGGTCCAGGGGCGAGCTGCTGGAACAGCGGAAGTCTGGGGCAGGCAACACGAAGAAAACACAGGCGGCGGCGGCATACCCCTCCTCGGTACGGCGGCGACCGGCCCTAGAAGCGGCAGACGGCGTCACCGACACAGCATGGGGAGTGTAGACCAGCGGGGGGAAGCAGCATAAGCGGCCGTGAAGGTTGTAGTGGAGACCGCTCCAAGGTCACCGCCCCAGACCTCACTAGACGCTGCAGCAGATCGTGGATGCTAGGCACGCCCTGCAGCCGCAGTGGCCCATACCTGTCCAAGGTCGTCTCCCACGGATGTAGCACCTGCGGTAGCACAGACAGATTAGTAAGAGGGGTTCCCTCACGCACGGGGGGGAGACATGCCCCACCCCGACGGAAGGAAGACCCCAAATACAAATACGAGGAAGCTGAGCGGGGGGGCAGGAAAGAAGACGAAGAATCGGATACCAAGGGAGTCGCGGGAGAGCTTTCCGACGACTTCCTGGCAGACCTTCGCTTCCCCTACCCCCGCACAGCAGTGAAAAGTAATATGAAAATGAAACAGAATACTGCACTTGCGATTCACTTCATAGAACTTAAAGGGGGAAAGATCAATTCCCGGGTAAGAGCGGAAACTTGATAATATGATGCTATCATAATTATAAATGAAAATGAACAATACTGCACTTGCGATTTCACTTTCACAGCAATAAATCGTAAGGATTAATTCCCGGGTAAGAGCGGAAATTGATCCAAAATTAAATTTGATGCAATTAATAAATGAAAATGAAAAGAAAACTGCATTGCGAATCCACTTTCATTGCATTCTATTCATACAAAATAAGAGGCTCGTGCCGAGCGCAATCAAGCTCTCGGCAACGAACGCACAGGGCAAAAATATAATGAAAAAGAGTACTTACATCTTTCAATTACACACTTTCGCCCAAAATACATGACTCGGCGCGAGTGCGCCCGCCCTCGGCACCGAGACATAATTAAATTCAATTTCATGAAAAGAGCGGAAATCGCCGCCTCTACGGCGATAGCTCCATGTTGATTCATAATTAAGTAATGAAAATGAAAACAGTGTACTTACAGTTTCATTTTCAAGATCAAACAAACCATTAGTAGAAAACACAATATAAACAAAGCATACGACGATGAAACGGGCAGAGAGCGATGACGAACACGTCCTTCACACCTGCGGCCGAAAGCAAAAGTGATTCTTCACCTCTCGGGCGCGCGCACGATCGGACAAGCAGTTAACTACCGTTCTCCCCTTGTTCGAAGCTTACGACCGTCCCAGCTGCCGCTAGTTACCTTCCTATTGTTAAAGGACCGAGGGTTTGTATTACGTATCGGAACAAATGATGATCTCGAAGAGAAGGATAACGACACTTGACGAGCTCTCTTCCTCTTCGATTTCTCCAAATTCTGCCAGACTTCTACCATCAGGAATAGGTAAACTTCATAGGGCAGCACATCTTCGTCCAGTAACATAACTCCAGGGTAGTAGTGGTAAATGAATCTGATTATCAGCTGGGGATCAATACACACACTCAAGGGTCGGTATCACAACATGCTACGTGTCACAGGTACAATTCCAAGGTTAAGATAACCAATACGAAGAGCTATCCAACCAATACTGCTGAAAACACAATCACCACTGTTAGTCTGTAAAATAAGGGAAAAAAAATCATTAAAGTAATAAGGATACTCCTCTTGCATCCAAGGGCACCGCCCTCCGAGTGAGAGGAGATCCCCCAAACATCAACACCACACGCCCCTTCTTCTACCTTCATCCAATAGTAAGTGAAAGGATGATGGAGAAGAGAAATTACCATAAAAACAAAACAAGGACAAACCTTTGAAGTTCCCCTCGGTAATTCCCAAGCGTAAGAGTAATTTTCGGATGAATACATGTCTCGTTACAGGATCAATATCACTCACGCTAAATACATGTCTCATCCTCACATTAAATACATATCTCGTCCTCACGTTAAAGGGCGAAAGAATGTCAATAATGTTGGCATACCTTTGCCACCAACTCTTAACACAAGTAAAGAGGCGGCTATAAAGGCTATTGCAAAAAGTGGGTTTGTATATTAATTGAATTTAATATTAATATCAAACACCGTATATACATATTTATTTAAAAACAAAAATAAACCAAACAGATCCCCCCAGGAAAAAAGATCAATGACGAGTCAGCCAGAGCTCACAAACACACATCTTCATCGGAAGATGGCCAAAAGCAAAGTGGAGTGTTTACATCCGGGCAGGCTAGCCTGCCACACGGTAGTTACTGCCTAACCACCTTCTTCAAGACTTAACGGCCGTAATTTCAGCTACGCCGTAAGTAATTCCATATGTAAAGGACTGAGGGCTTGTATATCGTGTAGGAACAACATCAAGTTCAAAACACCTCTTCCATCAGATTTAAAAGAAAGAAAAAGTTGCCTTACTGTTTCTGGTGTCAAGTTTTGGAATAAAATTGACTGCATCAAACCCACTCACTGGTCATGGAAGTTTATAGAATGGAATATAAATTTTAGGCCACAGGCTAAGTACTGGGACCTCTGAGGTTACTCAGTGCTGAAAGGGAAACTTAGTAAAAAGGCTTTAAAAATGTAACAAAAGGAAAATCTCCCAGTTGCACTAACGAAACAATTGTTAGGAGAGGGGCAAGGGAAATAAGGAAGAAAGAGAATATGAATAGAGGTGCAACAAAAGGAATGAAAAGCGTTGCAGCTAGGGGCTGAAAGGATGCAGCAAAGAATCTTCGGTAATGCCTACAGTGCACCCTTAAGGGGACAGACTTTATAAGCCAACGCCAACATAAACGTTCATCATCTATCTAAGTCGACCAGGCCCAGCCAATGTGGAAGTACTATCTGATGGCCTCAACTCACCCGCTTGAATTCAAGGAGCACTTTCTCTGCACTGACTGGAGACCAAGGGTTGCTCATAGGAGTACTCTGTGTGATGAGAATACAACAACGCTGGATGTTCTCGCTCATCGGCGAATGGAGCTTCATCTTCTCGAATAAGTTAACGGCAGCTTGAAGTCCCTCTAGGATGAAGGCCTGGCGCGTCAAATTCTTGCAAGTGTAGCTGTAAAAATTAAGAAAAGTAAAGTTTCACCTTGTCTAATTAGCTTTTAGTAAGCCTCAATGTTTTTCTTTTCCTATTTTTTTAATAAGTAACATTTACTATCATTGCCTATTTTAAAAGGTATTCATTATCATGTTAGAAACAGGATACACACGACAAAATAATCGCTGTATAAGGAGAAAAACCGATCGACAAATGCACAAGTCTAACTTCTTTTGTAAAAAGTAATACAGCAAGTAATGATACATGAAAAAACCAAATAAAAGTTATTAAATTGACTGACCGCGCATTGTTAATCGCACTGAAGATCTCTCTCTCCGAGCACGTGGGACCAAATGATTCTACCTGTCCCCAGGATCCCAGCAGGGATAGCTCAGTTCCGTAGAACACCCCTCCATACTGCACAAGACTGCTCTGTAAAGAAAATAAGCGCTTTGACATTTTGTTTGTGTAATAAAAAATTCTCAATTATATATAGTAAACTGTACTTATTAGTACTATGTAACAGACAAAAGCAGACTTTCAAACACTTGAATGGAGTTTTTCATCGGTGTTTTACATAAACGCTAATGGAGAACACTGTTCACGTGTTCAAAAGTCTTTCCTTCTGCCTTTTACATGATACATAATAAGTTTACTAGTAAATAATTATGGATTTTTATTACACAAACTGTTTCTCACAAGATCGTGAATTTCTTAGCTTTGACATTATTAGGCTAAGTGCTAAAGTTACCTGTCAATGTTAAGATTGAAATAGCTGTATTTGGAAAAAGATAAACTTGGATTTTTTAAAAATTTGCCAGTGAAAATGGGAACCAAATCCAATTCTAAATCTGGCCATGGCAGCAGTAACAAAATGTTATTCACTAACAGAGGACTTGAAACAAAGTTACTTACAACAGGCACTATACTGGGTACAAGTAGTGTGTTAAAGTGGCTTTTCATAGCAACATTCACTTCAGGGTGTGACGTCCCTGCCTTGGCACGCAACCCTTCTCGGACACTCCAAAATCAAACCAGTGAATACAAGGGACTCTTTAGTCTTGGTAAGCAACCCTTCTAAGAGAAGGGGACAGTCAGGATAGATTTAGAAATAAAACACTCAGAAGTAAAAGATTAGGTAAAGATGAAAGCACTTTCCTGAAATCCACCAAGCAATTTTTACTTTCTCATCAGCCTGTACTACACACTTTTCAAAAAAACAAGAAAGTGAAGGAAAAAGGGATAAATCCTTATCATACCTTCAGGCAAAGGGACTCAAACCCAACGGTACAGTGACTATAACGCAGTCCAAGGTGTGGTGTACAGGTGGAATATCAAGCAAGTGCTTTCATCTTTACCTAATCTTTTATTTCTGAGTGTTTTATTTCTAAATCTATCCTGACTGTCCTCCCTCAGTTGTTGTGGGAAACCTGGCGGATTTCTTTTGCCTTACATAATGTGTCGGCCTCACCTTGTTGATTAGTTGCTTCCGGCATTTTTTTCAATGCCAAATAGTGACGTTTATCTATATGTACATACGTCATTAACAGAATTTTTGTAAATACTGAAAACACTGTTGCTGTTGATGGTACATTACATATACAGTGGTCCCCCCGTATTCGCGCTCTCCGGACTCACACATTCGCGGATTTTTCTCGGGAACGTTTCCCTGCATTATTCGCGGAAAATTCGCGCATTCGCGGTATTTTTCTATGAGAAATATCCAAAAATTCCTGGTTTTTGTTATCAATTTCATCATAAAATGCACTTTTTGTGATAAAACTATTAAAAAAACCAAGTATGAAAATTTTTAGTGGTTTTTCTTAAGTTTTAAGTAACAAAATAGGCTGTTTTTAGCGTTTTTATAGGGGTTCCAAACATTCGCGGATTCTAACTATTCGCGGGGGGGTCTGGTACGCATCCCCCGCGAATAAGGGGGGACCACTGTATTGTTGTTTTTGTTCTGTTGAATTTTACAATGTTACTGATGTTATTTATTAGTTTTGATTCTGATTTGATGTTACTAATTCTACTTCCTTTGGGAGACATTGAGCTGAACCCAAGGCCTGTTACTTATTACAGCAAGATAAAATGACAATTTGTCAAAAATTGCATTTTTCCTAACTATACAAACCTGAGGTCCTTTAACAATAGGAAGTAGCTAGCGGCAGCTGGAACGGTCGTAAGCTTCGAACAAAAGGGGAGAACGGTAGTTAACTGCTTGTCCGACAGTGGGGGTAAACAAATCACTTTTGCTTTTGGCCCATGCAAAATACGCAGAGTGAGGGGTGGCATGAGGAGGGACTATATGTAAAGGACCTCAGGTTTGTATAGTTAGGAAAAATGCAATTTTCGACAAATTGTCATTTGTTTCCGATAAGTAATACAAAAACCATCGGTCCTTTAACAATAGGAAGACTCCATTCTTGGTGGGAGGAATCTGAGTCTTTTGATGAACAGACTGGTGTTCGTCCATCCCTGGAATGCCTCCCTGGTCGTAAGAGCGAGGGAGGGATCCAAGCCTCTGTCCGATTGATCGGGGTGGTGCACCGCAGGATCAATGGTCAGACCTCTGGGCCGAGTACTAAGAGAGAGGCAAGCGTATCTCTTCGTACCAGCAAGCAAGAACTTGTTCCTGTTTGCAAGAGGCAACATAAAGTATGGGTTGTCTCAAGCTGGCATCCACTTCCTCCCCCTTGTTGGAGGAAGTGGTGGATATAACCGCTCCTATCCCTAGTGAAAGGGATAGGATGGGCTGCCTGTTAAGTAGCTCACCTGCATTCTTGTCCTTATACCAGCAGGGGACGACGCCCCCCCCCCCCCCCTCCCATGTACCATCTAAACCACAGGTAAGAGGGGAAAGAACAAAAAGATGGGAAGAGGAGCCAGTCACACTCTCATTCCACCATCCATTCTTACGGTCACACCAGGACTCGATGCTGTTCAGCTGCGAGGGTCTGGGTTCGCTACACAACGTGTTGAGCAGCCACCACGGGTTCCAAGGAAAAAGATCCAAGGACCTGTGGGCAATATCCCGAAGGTAGAAGGAAGGGCATGTGGTCTGGTTGGACCAGACCCCTGCCTTCAGTACCTGCGCCAAGGAGAAGTTCTTGCGGACAAGGCAGCATCTCCTTCGCATCGAAGGCGGTGAAGTCCATTAGGGAGGGGATTGTGAACGACTCGAACCAATCGTCAGGGACCGAAGGGTTCTGAGTCTTCGAATACGAAGTTTCGGTACGAAATCGAGCGTCACGGATCCCCATCCCTGGGTGCTTGACTTCGCAGGAGAAGTCATGCAGTTCCTCAGAGGAAAAGAAGGAAATAGTCGCATGACCTATCCTCTTCTCTACTTCGGTGATGTCCAGTACCCATACTGGTCTGTCCGTTAGCAACGAAGTCTCTCGCATCCTCTATCCCCATGCAGCGAAGTTCTCGGTAGTGGATAGGACACCGACACTCCATGGTGGGTGTCAATGGTATGGGTACTGTTGACAAGCTATTAAAACGAAGTAATGGTTGCTTTGTAACAACCTAACTAAGTCAACAGCGTAGTTCGTAACTGACTCGGGCGCTCTGACAGCTGCCGACTGACTGCGTTCGGTAGGAGGCAAGTTGTCAAAGCATCCGAGTAAGTCACGTGACCTTCGCCTTTAAAGGGTTATGCCGAGAGACCAAACAAATAATGTATTTGTTTGTCACCAATGCCGACAGCGAGGTGATTGATTCTCTTAAGGCATGTACCCAACAGGCGAAAGTCAATTGCCTTCTAGAGACCGAGGTCCCTGAAGGTAAAACATCTCATGTTTGTTGAATCTCAGCTAAGGAGAAACAACACTATGTACCGTTGAAGACGAAGGTAGATATTGGAATGCAACCTACGTCTTCACATATGAATCGAGAGAAGGATCTCAAGATTCATAACCTGTGCTTACAAATGACTGAAAACGCTAACCGCTATTTCATTGCTGTCCGGTGAGAAGTCGTAGTTGCAATGAAACGCGGGGCGTTCTTTGGTAATGAAAACACAGGTGAAAGCCGCTGAAGAACTGCTTCTCATGGGCTGAAACATTTGGAAGTAGAGCTGTCAGGTCGGAGAGGTAGGCGATGTCTTCTGACACATCTTGTAATTCGGGTTGAACAATGAACAATTGTACACCTACGAATACGAGATATTTTGAAGACAAACTCAGATGTCTGCAAAATCATTCGCATTATCGCAGTGCGATGCAGCGGGAGACTTGTACAGACTTCTGTTACCGTGCGGTAAACAGAAAGATGAAAGAGTCCAAGAGATATCTCTGTTGAAAATTCTCGCAATGTCGAAGGCGATGGAATCTAGCGTCACAGCAGTAGATGGTCCTTCATTATTGCGAGAATCCCCGTTAATCAGAGACCTAAGTCCATGATTGTTGGGCAGAGATACGGTTCGGTAGTCAATCAAAGCAGGGGAGAGAGAGACATACATGACCGTGCATCTCGGAGGCCCAGCTGATACTGAGCTGCTATCAGGCAGTTCAATACGCAGTGGTTGAGCCTGAGCTCTCGCTGACTCGTCATCCTGAGTTGCCAGGTAATCCATTATTCCATGAAGGAATGCGTTCGGCTAGAAACACTACCGAGCATAAAAGATATGCTCGGGCAATTATATTTAGGCGAAACGAATTTCGGTAATATAAAAGTTGAAATGGTGTTGTCGTGACAAAACCATAAGTATATAAAATTGAAACTGAAAACTCCTGGGAGGTTGCAGGCAACCCCGAGTTGCAGTTCAATTAGAATACTTCTCTTATAAGTCGCAATCCATAGATTAACTAGGATATGCGCCTACCCCTCGGACAATTCACTGCTTAGTAGAGTCATGTCGCGAGGTTAATATACGTAGTATATTTGTAGGATTCTGAACAACGATCCTCCCATCCTAAATTCTTTCCTTCAAGAAAACAAAAATAAGGATTGGAGATCGACCACCTTCGTTCTCTATCAAGAGAGTGAAGGAGAAGTCTTCCTCGAAGGAAAGCTTCAATGGTGAACAGAATACTAAGACGATAGTTTTCAAGCCAAACTGGATATTCCCGTCCGATCTCCTCTATTCCAGGTTGGTCGCCTACTGTGAGATAGTTTCTTTCAGCAGCAGTCTTCTTCCCAATGCTAGAAATTCCAGGAATTCGAGCATAGGCGAGGTTCCCGATTATCGTGTAACATATCGGGGATTCTCGTCTCGCTCACTTTGGACCGTGGTCTCGCGTAAGTGTTTGAAGATTGTAAAAAATTCGAACACTCTGAATGCGCTAGAAA
Source organism: Macrobrachium nipponense (assembly GCF_015104395.2). NCBI lineage: Eukaryota > Metazoa > Arthropoda > Malacostraca > Decapoda > Palaemonidae > Macrobrachium > Macrobrachium nipponense. The sequence continues at coordinate 7,213,973 of NC_087223.1, forward strand.
TTCCGTAGAATTCTAAGCAGTCTGCGAAACCCCCAACCGAATTCGTCAAACGATATCGGCTGGTGGTCCTCTCGATTCCCGTAGAAATCGAGAATGGGGCAGGATTCCTCCTCAACGACCGGGGCTTACATCAGGTAGGACCCGAAGGTCCCCCCGGTAGCGCAGTCCCGAACGTGGGATCCTACAAAGAAATCTCTGTAGGATCCTTCCCCTTTCACTCGTAGCCGTAAGGAGAGAGGGAATGGGGGAGGAATTGGATACTCGCTCGCCTTCCCAGTGGAAACTAGCAGTTGGAGAAGAGTAGGAGCAGCCATCGCCTTGCGGCGATGGCCTCTCAGAGTCTGGGAAAACGTATCGTCAGGAGAAAACGTTTTCCCGCGGAGGGTTACGAACTCTCACTGTAGGTAAGGGTCTGCCGCCACTGTGAACGTCGTCTGGGTGGGGCTGATCGACACCTGACAGGAGAGAGCCGATACCGTCCTCCGACTCATTCCAGTCCTCGTCGAGGTCGAAACCTCTCAGGACGGACCGAAGGAGTATAAATACGGTGTCCGAAGACACGTTAGAAACGCCGCTGTCGCAGTAGAGGAGGTGGAAGTAGCTTGATCGACCCCAGAACTGAGAGAGCCTTCTTGTCCGGAGACGAGAGACACTGGTTCGAGACAGAATCGGCAAGCAACTCCGATCGCGGCAGACCCACCGTCGGTTTGGGTTCCCTCTCGGGCCCCAAAACGACTCGAGCAGAGACGTGGGCTCTGCTGGTGGGAGCGGCAATCCTTCCGCAGGGTTCATTATGCTGACGAATCAGCTTAATGACTTCTGCAAATTCCTCTGTATCTCGGGAGTAACCGCGTCTTGCGGAGTAGGACCGTCCAGTCCCTCCAACAAGAACAGATCCCGAGATACTCCTCCTTCAGAAGGAGGAACAGCGGCAGACCCCTGACGGTCGCCTCCAGCTAATTGCGCGTATGTCCTGGTCGGTCCTAGAACCGTGCCTGGTCCATACGGCGTCATAGCGGGATCGCGAGCGGCGCACCTCTCGCGATCACTCATAGGTACCTCGCTCCTCCCGGTGTAGCCCGAGGAGGTTGAAGGTACAGGAGAGGCAGACCTGACGCCCCCCCCCTAGTCGCTGGCAGGACCAGCGTGCTTGGAGGGCTGCTGCTGATCGTCAAGCAACCGCGGTGGCGATCGAGCAGCAGGCCTAGCCTTGCCGCTCGCCTGGGGCGAGAGGCTTGGCTGAGAACGTCGACGCTGATCTCTAGCGTCAGGCGAGCTGTTGCTGGTTACCATCTTCGCCCGGTCCCGATGGGAGCGGCGTCAGGTGACCTGCTAGGTTCGCTGTCGCGGTGAGACCGGCGAGCGTCCTCTCGGCGCGTCGAGCCGCTGTACCAGCCGTGGCTGGTACCGACGGCCGCGGGGGACCCCTTCCTCGCCTCAACTCGTGGCTGGTCAGCGACCGTCACGTCAACCCGAGCAGCCAGCTGGTCGCTGCAAGAGCGTCCACTGGCCTGACGAGAGTCGTCTGCACGACTCTCGCCAGTCTTCTTTGCTCCGCACTTCGGTCTTGACGGCGAGCGGGAGCTCGGGCGTCAAGACTTTGGCTGGACGGTCTCCCGCGGGAGACCGTCCACTCGGTACTTCTCGCTAACGAGAAGCCGGGCGGATCCTGGTTTAGCGGCAGAACCGCTAGAACCAGGCGAGGAAGTGCCAGCCGAAGCTGGTACTCCTCTGGTCCCGTCTTCTTCTCCTTGGTAGAAGAAAGACGGGCCCTGTTTCCCGAGGGAGCAGGAGGACCAGCAGAAGAGCTCCCCGAATCGCCGGAGCGAGCGGGCCCTTAGAAGGTCCCGAAGGAGCCTTCTTAGGGGGGAAAAACCGGGTTACCAGCTGGTCGCGGCAAGAGCGGGCCGCTGGCCTGGCAAGAGTCACCTGAGCGTCTCTCACCAGCCTTCTGCTCCGTGCCGCGTCTTGGCGCCGAGCGAACTCTGGCGCCGAAACTTGGCTGCACGGTCTCCTCCCGAGGGAGAACGTACACTCGGGATCTCTACGCGAACGAGAGACCGAGCCGGAACCTGGCGTAGCGGCATCGCCGCTAGCACCAGGCGAGGAAGTACCAGAGCTAACCGATACTCCTGCTGGTTCCCCGTCTATCTCTTCCTTACGGAAAGGGGAGACGGGCCCCGCTCCCCGAAGGAGCAGGAGGACCAGCAGAAGGACCGCCCCGTCCCACCGAGGTGGGACGGGGCCCTTAGAAGTTCCCGAAGGAGACTTCTTAGGGGGGGAAGGCAGCCTTCTTCTTCTTCGGCTTATGGCCTTAGAAGTCGAAGGGGAGAGAGGGGGGAGCAGCAGGACTTGTATGAAGACGAGATGACAGCTTCCTCTTCTCCTCTTCCTCGTCAGCTCACGCAGGACAGTCGTCAGGTCCTCCATCCAGGCCGGAGCCGGGGCTATTGCCGAAGCAACACGGCCGACTGCACTGTCCGGAAGGACCTGGGACTGGGGAAGACACACCGTGGGCAGGACCAGCATGGACAGGCACAGGAACCAGGAGCGACAGGAACAGCACCAGCTCAGGAGCGGCAGGAACAGCGGCAGCGGTAGACCCAGAAGGGACAGCCAAGCCAACAGCGGAATCACATCAGCGGCAGGTACGGCTGGCCCAGCGATCGCCTCGTAGAATCATCGGCAGCCAGCGGAACCTGGGTCCTGGCGCCCCGGTCCGGGGGCGAGCTGCTGGAACAGCGGAAGTCTGGGGCAGGCAACACGAAGAAAACAGGCGGCGGCGGCAACCCCACCTCGGTACGGCTGCGGCCCTAGTAGCGGCAGACGGGCGTCATCGACACAGCATGGGGAGTGTAGACCAGGAGGGGGGGGAGCAGCATAAGCGGCCGTGGTAGTAGTGGAGACCGCCCCAGACCTCGCTAGACGCTGCAGCAGCCCGTGGATGCTAGGCACGCCCTGCCCTGCCTCCGCGGTGGTCCATACCTGTCCAAGGTCGTCTCCCACGGATGTAGCACCTGCGGTAACAAGATAGATTAGTAAGAGGGGTTCCCTCACGCACGGGGGGAAGACATGCCCCCACCCCGAACGCAAGGAAGACCCCAAATACAAATGACAATTTGTCGAAAATTGCATTTTTCCTAACTATACAAACCTGAGGTCCTTTAACAATAGGAAGTAGCTAGCGGCAGCTGGAACGGTCGTAAGCTTCGAACAAGGGGAGAACGGTAGTTAACTGCTTGTCCGACAGTCGCGCGGCGTAAAACAAATCACTTTTGCTTTTGGCCCATGCAAAATACGCAGAGTGAGGGGGGTGGCATGAGGAGGGACTATATGTAAAGGACCTCAGGTTTGTATAGTTAGGAAAAATGCAATTTTCGACAAATTGTCATTTGTTCCGATACGTAATACAAAACCATCGGTCCTTTCAACAATAGGAAGACTCACTTCTTGGTGGGAGGAATCTGAGTCTTTTGATGAACAGACTGGTGTTCGTCCATCCCTGGAATGCCTCCCTGGTCGTAAGAGCGAGGGAGGGATCCAGCCTCTGTCCGATTGATCGGGGTGTGCACCGCAGGATCAATGGTCAGACCTCTGGGCCGAGTACTAAGAGAGAGGGCAAGCGTATCTCTTCGTACCAGCAAGCAAGAACTTGTTCCTGTTTGCAAGAGGCAACATAAAGTATGGGTTGTCTCAAGCTGGCATCCACTTCCTCCCCCCTTGTTGGAGGAAGTGGTGGATATACGCTCCTATCCCTAGTGAAAGGGATAGGATGGGGCTCCTGTTGAGTAGATCACCTGCATCTTGTCCTTATCCAGCAGGGTGACGACCGTGTCCCTCTAACCACAGGTAGAGGGGAAGAAAAAGATGAGGGAGAGGAGCCAGTCACACTCTCATTCACCATCCATTCTTACGGTCACACCAGGACTCGATGCTGTTCAGCCTGCTGAGGGTCTGGGTTCGCTACAACGTGTTGAGCAGCCACCACGGGTCCCAAGGAAAAGATCCAAGACCTGTGGGCAATATCCCGAAGGTAGAAGGAAGGGCATGTGGTCTGGTTGGACCAGACCCCTGCCTTCAGTACCTGCGCCAAGGAGAAGTTCTTGTGGACAAGGCAGCATCTCCTTCGCATCGAAGGCGGTGAAGTCCATTAGGGAGGGGATTGTGAACGACTCGAACCAATCGTCAGGGACCGAAGGGTTCTGAGTCTTCGCTACGAAGTTCGGTACGAAATCGAGCGTCACGGATCCCCATCCCCTGGGTGCCTGACTTCGCAGGAGAAGTCATGCAGTTCCTCAGAGGAAAAGAAGGAAATAGTCGCATGACCTATCCCTCTTCTCTACTTCGGTGATGTCCAGTACCCATACTGGTCTGTCCGTTAGCAACGAAGTCTCTCGCATCCTCCTATCCCCATGCAGCGAAGTTCTCGGTAGTGGATAGGACACCGACACTCCATGGTGGGTGTCAATGGTATGGGTACTGTGACAAGCTATTAAAACGAAGTAATGGTTGCTGTGTAACAACCGAACTAAGTCAACAGCGTAGTTCGTAACTGACTCGGGCGCTCTGACAGCTGCCGACTGACTGCGTTCGGTAGGAGGGCAAGTTGTCAAAGCATCCGAGTAAGTCACGTGACCTTCGCCTTTAAAGGGTTATGCCGAGAGACCAAACAAATGATGTATTTGTTTGTCACCAATGCCGGACAGCGAGGTGATGATTCTCTTAAGGCATGTAACCCAACAGGCGAAAGTCAATTCCTTCTAGAGACCGAGGTCCCTGAAGGTAAAACATCTCATGTTTGTTGAATCTCAGCTAAGGAGAAAACAACACTATGTACCGTTGAAGACGAAGGTAGATATTGAATGCAACCTACGTCTTCACATATGAATCGAGAGAAGGATCTCAAGATTCATAACCTGTGCTTACAAATGACTGAAAACGCTAACCGCTATTTCATTGCTGTCCGGTGAGAAGTCGTAGTTGCAATGAAAGCGGGGCGTTCTTCAGTAATGAAAACACAGGGGAAAGCCGCCTGAAAGAACTGCTTCTCATGGGCTGAACATTTGGAAGTAGAGCTGTCAGGTCGGAGAGTAGGCGATGTCTTCTGACACATCTTGTAATTCGGGTTGAACAATGAACAATTGTACACCTACGAATACGAGATATTTTGAAGACAAACTCAGATGTCTGCAAAATCATTCGCATTATCGCAGTGCGATGCAGCGGGAGACTTGTACAGACTTCTGTTACCGTGCGGTAAACAGAAAGATGAAAGAGTCCAAGAGATATCTCTGTTGAAAATTCTCGCAATGTCGAAGGCGATGGAATCTAGCGTCACCGCAGTAGATGGTCCTTCATTATTGCGAGAATCCCCCGTTAATCAGAGACCTAAGTCCATGATTGTTGGGCAGAGATACGGTTCGGTAGTCAATCAAAGCAGGGGAGAGAGAGACATACATGACCGTGAATCTCGGAGGCCCAGCTGATACTGAGCTGCTATCAGGCAGTTCAATACGCAGTGGTTGAGCCTGCTGACTCGTCATCCTGAGTTGCCAGGTAATCCATTATTCCACGAAGGAATGCGTTCGGCTAGAACTACGAGCATAAAAGATATGCTCGGGCAATTATATTTAGGCGAAACGAATTTCGGTAAATATAAAAGTTGAAATGGTGTTGTCGTGACACAAAACCATAAGTATATAAAATTGAACTGAAAACTCCTGGAAGGTTGCAGGCAACCCCGAGTTGCAGTTCAATTAGAATACTTCTCGTCTAAGTCGCAATCCGTAGATTAACTAGGATATGCGCCTACCCTCGGACAATTCAACTGCTTAGCAGAATCATGTCGCGAGGTTAATATACGTAGTATATTTGTAGGATTCTGAACAACGATCTCCATCCTAAATTCTTTCCTTCAAGAAAACAAAATAAGGATTGGAGATCGACCACCTTCGTTCTCTATCAAAGAGAGTGAAGGAGAAGTCTTCCTCGAAGGAAAAGCTGTTCAATGGTGAACAGAATACTAAGGAAACGAGTAGTTCAAGCCAAAACTGGATATTCCCGTCCGATCTCCTCTATTCCAGGTTGGTCGCCTACTGTGAGATAGTTTCTTTCAGCAGCAGTCTTCTTCACAATGCTAGAAATTCCAGGGCAATTCGAGCATAGGCGAGGTTCCCGATTATCGTGTTAACATATCGGGGATTCTCGTCTCGCTCACTTTGGACCGTGGTCTCGCGTAAGTGTTTGAAGATCGTAAAAAACTCGAACACTCTGAATGCGCTAGAAATTCCGTAGAATTCTAAGCAGTCTGCGAAACCCCACCGAATTCGTCAAACGATATCGGCGGTGGTCCTCTCGATTCCCGTAGAAATCGAGAATGGAGCAGGATTCCTCCTCAACGACCGGGGCTTACATCAGGTAGGACCCGAAGGTTCCCCCCGGTTAGCGCAGTCCCGAACATGGGATCCTACAAAGAAATCTCTGTAGGATCCTTCCCCTTTTTCGTAGCCGTAAGGAGAGAGGGAATGGGGAAGGAATTGGATACTCGCTCGCCTTTCCAGTGGAACTAGCAGTTGGAGAAGAGTAGGAGCAGCCATCGCCTTGCGGCGATGGCCTCTCAGAGTCTGGGAAAAACGTATCGTCAGGAGAAAACGTTTTCCCGCGGAGGGTACGAACTCTCACTGTAGGTAAGGGTGGGCTGCCGCCACTGTGAACGTCGTCTGGGTGGGGCTGATCGACACCTGACAGGAGAGAGCCGATACCGTCCTCCGACTCATTCCAGTCCTCGTCGAGGTCGAAACCTCTCAGGCAGGACCGAAGGAGTATTTAAATACGGTGTCCGAAGACACGTAGAAAACGCCGCTGTCGCAGTAGAGGAGGTGGAAGTAGCTTGATCGACCGGCCAGAAACTGAGAGCCTTCTTGTCCGGAGACGAGAGACACTGGTTCGAGACAGAATCGGCAAGCTCCGATCGCGGCAGCCCCACCGTCGGTTTGGGTTCCCTCTCGGGCCCCAAACGACTCGAGCAGAGCCGTGGGCTCTGCTGGTGGGAGCGGGCATCCTTCCGCAGGGTCATTATGCTGACGAATCAGCTTAATGACTTCTGCAAATTCCTCTGTATCTCGGGAGTAACCGCGTCTTGCGGAGTAGGACCGTCCAGTCCCTCCAACAAGAACAGATCCCGAGATACTCCTCCTTCAGAAGGAGGAAGAGCGGCAGACCCCTGACGGTCGCCTCCAGCTAATTGCGCGTATGTCCTGGTCGGTCCTAGAACCGTGCCTGGTCCATACGGCGTCATAGCGGGATCGCGAGCGGCGCACCTCTCGCGATCACTCATAGGTACCTCGCTCCTCCCGGCGTAGCCCGAGGAGGTTGAAGGTACAGGAGAGGCAGACCTGACGCTCCCCCCTAGCTCGCTGGCAGGACCAGCGTGCTTGGAGGGCTGCTGCTGATCGTCAACCCGCGGTGGCGATCGAGCAGCAGGCCTAGCCTTGCCGCTCGCCTGAGGCGAGAGGCTTGGCTGAGAACGTCGACGCTGATCTCTAGCGTCAGGCAAGCTGTGCTGGTTACCGTCTCCGCCCGGTTCCCGATGGGAGGCGGCCGTCAGGTGACCTGCTAGGCTCGCTGTCACGGTTGAGACCGGCGAGCGTCCTCTCGGCGTCGTCGAGCCGCTGGTTACTAGCCGTGGCTGGTACCGGACGGCGGCGCGGGGACCCCTTCCTCGCCTCAACCCGTTACGGGAGAGGCAGACCTGACGCTCCCCCCGTCGCTCGCTGGCAGGACCAGCGTGCGTGGATGGGGCTTGCTGCTGATCGTCAACCGCGGGTGACGTCGAGCAGTAGGCCTAGCCTTACCGCTCGCCTGGGGGCGATTGGCTCGGCTGAGGAACGTCGAGACCGATATCTAGCGTCAGGCGAGCTGCCGCTGGGTCACCGTCTCCCCCCGCCGGTCCCATCGGGAGCGGCGGACGGGTGGACCTGCTAGGCTCTCGTGTCGCGTCGAGACCGGCCAGCGTCCCTCTCGGCGCGTCGAGTCGCTGGATACCAGCCGTGGCTGGTACCGGCGGCCAGCGGGGACTCCTTCTTCGCCTCAACCCGTGGCTGATCAGCGACCGTCACGTTAGCCCGAGCAGCCAGTTTGATCGCTGCGAGAGCGTCCACTGGCCTGGCGAGAGTCGTGGTGCACGACTCTCGCCAGTCTTCTGCTCCGCTCCGCTGTCTTGACGGCGAGCGAGCTCGGGGCGTCAAAACTTTGGCTGGACGGTCTTCTTTGGAAGAGCGTCCACTCGGTGCTTCTCGCGAACGAGAAGCGGCCGAGACGGAACCTGGTTTAGCGGCAGAACCGCTAGCACCAGGTGAGGACGCACCAGCCGAGGCTGGTGCCCTCTGGTCCCCGTCGGACTTCTTCTTTGCAGAAGAAGCGACGGGCCCCGTTCCCGAAGGAACAGGAGGACCAGCAGAAGAGCTCCCCAGCTCGCCTGAGCGAGCCGGGCCCTTAGAAGATCCCGAAGGAGTCTTCTTAGGGGGGAAGGAGGCAACCTTCTTCTTCTTTCGGCTGTTTGGCCTTAGAAGTCGAAGGAGAAGGAGAGGCAGCGGACGGACGAAGAAGGACGACGAAGACGACGACGACACCTTCCTTCCTCTTCTCTTCTTCTTCGCCAGGCCTCCGCAGGACAGACGTTCAGGTCTTCCATCCAGGAGGGAGCCGGGGCAGTTGCCGAAGCAACAGGGCCCGACTGCACCTGTCCGGAAAGACCTGAGACTGTGACAGCATCACCAACAGCAGGAACAACAGGAACAGGTCCAGGAACAGCAGGAACATCTGAAAGTGAATTGAGCAGCAGGCACCTGATCTGAAAGGGAATGAGCGGCTGGGACAGCAACAGGTACGCAGGCACGGCAGGTACCACAGGAGAGCCAGGCGTCCTGTCGGCAGCTACCGTCATCCTCGGCACTGGGCCGCAGGTCCAGGGGGGTACTCTTGGGCAGCGGAAGTCCGGGGTCGGCAATACAAAGAACCCAGGTGGCGGTGGCACCGTCCTCATTGGCACGGCAGGAATTGGTTCTGGATTGCAGCCGGGGGTGTTACCGACATGACATGTGGTGTGTACACCAGGTGCGGTGGCATCTCATATGCTGGTGTCGAGATTGTGGTTGTTGTAGTGGTTACCGTATCATGAGTGACCACTGCCGACCCCGCCAACCGCTGAATCAACCCCTGTATGCTCGGCCCTCCCTGCAGTCCCAGCGACTCCCACACCTGTCCCAGGTCGTCCTCGCTGATGGCACACCTGCGGAAGCAACAGTCGGGTTAGTTAGAGGGGCTTCCTCGCGCCTGGGGGGAGAAGAACCCCACCCAGAGCGGACGGAAGACCCCGAGTACAACTGGACGTCCGGGTAGCGGGCGCCCTCCTCCACACTCGACGGATCGAGAGAGGAGAAGGACTCCGCTACCCCCCCGCAGGGGAAGGCGCGAAACTTGGGGGCTGGCCGGGCGGGGGGCAGGAAAAAGGACGAAGGTCCGTTACCAAAGGAGTCACTGGACTTTCCGATGACTTCTTGTGCCCTCGTACAGCACCCACTGCGCCTCTGACCAATGCATACACGTTACACAGGGCTCGTTGCGGGAGCACTCTCCCCCGACAACGAGTACAAACCTCGTGAGGATCTACATCTACATCCAAGGTCGTCTCCCACGGATGTAGCACCTGCGGTAACATGATAGATTAGTAAGAGGGGTTCCCTCACGCACGGGGGAAGACATGCCCCACCCCGAACGCAAGGAAGACCCCAAATACAAAATACAATGAAGAAGCTGAGCGGGGGGCAGGAAGGAAGACGAAGAAACGCTACCAAGGAAGTAGCGAAGAAGCTTTCCGGCTTCCTACAGGGACCTTCGCTTCCCCCACGCACAGGGCATGAAAAGTAATCTGAAAAGACAGAATACTGCCTGCGATTCATTCATGAACTTAAACCCCCAGAAAAGACATTCGGGGGAAGAACGGACTTGAAAAGCCAAATAATATGATGCTAATCAGAATATATGAAAATGAAACAGAAATGCACTTGCATCATTTGAACTAAAAGGAGTAAAAGATCAATTCCCGGGTCAAGAACCGCAAAATGAAAATCAAATTAAAATTTCATTGCAATCAATAAATGAAAATTGGGTGAAAAGAATAACATTGCAATTGCGAATCCACTTTCATTGCATTCTATTATACAAATTAAAAGTTCGTGCCGAGCGCAATCACACTCTCGGTAACGAACGCACAGGGCAAAAATATATGAAAAAAGTACTTACATTTTTCAAATTAACACCTTTAGCCCAAATACATGATCGGCGCGAGCGCGCCCGCCTCGGCACCGAGACATAATTCAAGGGTTCATAATTAAGTAATGAAAATGAAAACAGTGTACTTACAGTTTTCATTTTCAAGTCAAACAAAACCATTAGTAGAAAACACAATATAAACAAAGCATACGACGATGAAGCGGGCAAGAGAGCGATGACGAACACGTCCTTCCACACCCGCGGCCGAAAGCAAAAGTGATTTGTTTACCTCCCAGTCGCGCGGCGCGCGACTGTCGGACAAGCAGTTAACTACCGTTCTCCCCTTGTTCGAAGCTTACGACCGTTCCAGCTGCCGCTAGCTACTTCCTATTGTTAAAGGACCGATGGTTTGTATTACGTATCGGAACAAATACAACGAAGAAGCTGAGCGGGGGGCAGGAAGGAAGACGAAGAATCGGATACCAAGGGAGTCGCGGGAGAGCTTTCCGACGACTTCCCGGCAGACCTTCGCTTCCCCTACCCCCGCACAGCAGTGAAAGTAATATGAAAATGAAACAGAATACTGCCCTTGCGATTCACTTCATAGAACTTAAAGGGGAAAAGATCAATTCCCGGGTAAGAACGGAAACTTGATCCAATAATATGATGCTATCATAAAATATATGATGAAAAAACAGAATACTGCACTTGCGATTCATTTTCACATAAAAATCGTAAGGATCAATTCCCGGGTAAGAACGAAAATTGATCCAAATTAAATTTCATTGAAATAAATAAATGAAAATGAAAAGAATATTGCAATTGCGAATCCACTTTCATTGCATTCTATATACAAAATTAAAAGGCTCGTGCCGAGCGCAAACACACTCTCGGTAACGAACGCACAGGGCAAACATATAATGAAAAGAGTACTTACATTTTTCAATTACACACTTTCGCCCAAAATACCTGACTCGGTGCGAGCGCGCCCGCCCTCGGCACTGAGGCATAATTCAAGGGTTCAATTAATGAAAAGAGAGGAAATCGCCGCATCTACGGCGATAACTCCATGTTGGTTCATAATTAAGTAATGAAAATGAAAACAGTGTACTTACAGTTTCATTTTCAAGTCAAACAAACCATTAATAGAAAACACAATATAAACAAAGCATACGACGATGAAGCGGGCAGAGAGCGATGACGAACACGTCCTTCACACCCGCGGCCGAAAGCAAAAGTGATTTGTTTACCTCCCAGTCGCGCGGCGCGCGACTGTCGGACAAGCAGTTAACTACCGTTCTCCCCTTGTTCGAAGCTTACGACCGTTCCAGCTGCCGCTAGCTACTTCCTATTGTTAAAGGACCGATGGTTTGTATTACGTATCGGAACAATTGACAAGTACAGGCAGTCCCTGGGTTACGACGGGTTTGGCTTACGACTTTCCGAGGTTAAGGCGCTTTTCAATTATATTCATCAAAAATTATTTCCAGGGTTATGACACCTACAATGCTGATCTTGGCACAAGAAATATGACACCAAAAATGCAAAATCATCAATATTTGAAGGTCTTTTTGATGAAAAATGCAATAAGAATGCAGTTTACATAGTTTTGAATGCACCCAAAGCATTAAAAATGACAATTTGTCCAAAATTGCATTTTTCCTAACTATACAAACCTGAGGTCCTTTTACAATAGGAAGGTACTAGCGGCAGCTGGATAGGTCGTAAGCTTTCGAACAAAAAGGGGTTCGGTAGTTAACTGCTTGTCCGACAGGCGCGCTTCTTTGCGCGCGACTGTAGGTAAACAATGCCACTTTTGCTTTTGGCCCAACAGCAAAAACTGCAGAGTGAGGGGTGGCATGAGGTGGGGCTATGTGTAAAAGGACCTCAGGTTTGTATAGTTAGGAAAAATGCAATTTTGGACAAATTGTCATTTGTCAGACACGGCTACAAACCTTCGGTCCTTTACAATAGGAAGACTCACTTCTGGTGGTGGAATCTGAGTCTTTTGTGAACAGACTGGTGTCGCCCAACCTTGGAAGCCTCCCTTGGTCGTAAGAGCGAGGGAGGGATCCAAGCCTCTGTCCGATTGATCGGGGGTGTGCACCGCCAGGATCAATGGTCAGACCTCTGACCAAGTACTAAGAGAGAGGCAAGCGTATCTCTTCGTACCAGCAAACAAGAACAAGTTCCTATTTGCAAGAGGCCAAAACAACGTTATGGTTTGTCTCTTTGTTGGGCATCCACTTCCCCCCCTTGTAGGAGGAAGTGGTGGATATTCGCTCCCATCCCTAGTGAAAGGGATAGGATGGGGCTCTGTCGAGTAGCTCACCGGCATCTCGTCCTTATCCAGCAAGGTGATGACCGTATCCCTCTACCCACAGGTAGAGGGGTAGAAAAGAGGAAGAGAAGAAGGCCAGTCACTCTCTCATTCACTTATCTATTCTTACAGTCACACCAGGACTCCGATGCTGTTCAGCCTGGCTAGGGTCTGGGTTAGCTAGACAAACGTGTTGAGCAGCCACCACGGGTCCTAAGGAAAACGATCCAAGGACCTGTGGGCAATAATCCAAAAGGTAGAAGGAGGTGCCAGTGGTCTGGTTGTACCAGACCCCTGCCTTCAGTACCTGCGCCACGGAGAAGTTCTTGTGTAACTCGAGGGAGTGTTACTTTCTAGGTCATCTTGGTGCTGACGAAGAGTCTTCAAACACTCAGCCTGGGATGTCGAGTTTTCTTCAGAAAGCGCGGGTCGCGCTTTCACAGGACAAAGCAGCATCTCCTTCGCATCGAAGGCGGTGAAGTCCATTAGGGAGGGGATTGTGAAGGACTCTAACCGATCGTCAGGAACCGAAGGGTTCAGAGTCTTCGCTACGAATTCGGTACGAAATCGAGCGTCACGAATCCCCATCCCCTGGATGCTTGACTTCGCAGGCAAAGTCATGCAATTACATCAGAGGAAAAAGAAGGGAATTGTCGTATGTACCATCCCCCTCTCTCGACTTCGGTGATGTCCTGTACCATACTGGTCTATCCGTCTGCAGCGAAGTTGTTGTTCTCGGTAGTGGATAGGACACCGACACTCAATGGTGGGTGTCTGATCGATGTATGGGTACTGTGACCAAGACCGTTAGGACGAAGAAAAGATTGGTTTTTATGGAACAACCGAACTTAAGTCCACAGCGAAGTTCGTACAGACTTGGGCGCTCTGACAGCTGCCTACTGACTGCGTTCGGTAGGAGGCAAGTTGTCCAAGCACCCGAGCAAGTCACGTGACTTCGCCTTAACAGGGGTTATGCCAAGAGACTAAAACAAATAATTTGTTCGTCACGATGCCAGAAGGCAAGGTGATGACTCTCTTAAGGCATGTGCCCAACAGGCGAAAGTCAATTGCCTTCTAGAGACCGAGGGTCCTTGATGGCAAGATATCTCATAGTATAGTGATTCTCGGGTAAGGAGAACAACACTATGTGACGTTGAAGACGAAGGTGTACAGAAAATGCCAACCTACGTCTTCACAGCTGAACCGAGAGAAGGATTCTCAGATTCTGAACCTGTGCTACAAAGACTGAGAACGCTAACCGCTATTGATTGCTGTCCGGTGAGGATCGTAGTTGCAATAAAAGCGGAGCGCTTCCAGTAATGAAGGACAGGGAACTACTGCCTGAAGAAAAAACTGCTTCTCATGGGCCTGAACATTTGGAAGTAGAGCTGTCATGGTCGGAGAGTAGGCGATGTTTCTTCTGACAATCTGTTTAATTCGGGGCGAGCAATGAAATTGCACACTACGAATACGAGATATTTTGAAGACAAAACTCAGATGTCTGCAAAAAATCATTCGCATTATCGCAGTGCGATGCAGCGGTTGACTAGTACAGACTTCTGTTACCGTGCGGGTAAACAGAAAGATGAAAGAGGTCCAAGAGATATCTCTGTTGAAAATTCTCGCAATGTCGAAGGCGATGAAATCGAGCGTCACAGCAGTAGATGGTCCTTCATTATTGCGAGAATCCCCGTTAATCAGAGAACCTAAGTCCATGATTGTTGGGCAGAGATACGGTTTCGGTAGTCAATCCAACCAGGGGAGAGAGAGGACGTAACCGACCGTGGCATCTACGAGGACCTAGCTGATACTGAGCCCCCTATCAGGCAGTTCAATACGCAGTAGCTCTCGGTGACTCGTCATCCTGAGTTGCCAGGTAATCCATTATTCCACGAAGGAATGCGTTCGGCTAGAACCATCGAGCATAAAGAATACGCTCGAGCAATTATATTTAACCGAAACGGATTTCGGTAAATACAAAAGCTGATTTGGTGTTGTCATGACAATAACCAAGTATCTAAAATCGAAACTGATAACTGCTGGGAGGTTGCAGGCAAACCCCGAGTTGCAGTTCAATTAAGATACAATTCGTCTCGGTCACAAAAACCGTAGAGGTTAAACTACGGTATGCGCCTACCCCACGGACAATTCAACTGTTAAAGAATCATGTCGCGAGGGGGTAATATACGTAGTATATTTGTAGGTTCTGTACCACGACCTCCATCCTAAATTCTTTTCCTCGAGGAATGAGGAATAAGGATTGGAGATCGACGCCTTCGTTTCTTAGTCAAGAGAGTGAAGGAGAAGTCTTTCCAAAGGAAAGCTTCAATGGTGAACAGAATACCGAAGACGATAGTTCAAGCCAAACTGGAAGTTCCCGTCCGTTCTTCTCTATTCCAGGTAAGCGGCCTACTGTGAGATACTCTTCTTTCAGCAGCGGTCTTCTTCCAAATGCTAGAAATTACAGGAAATTCGAGGCAATAAGCGAGGTTCCCGATTATCGTGTAACAATTATCGGGGATTCTCGCTCACTTTGGACCGTGGTCTCGCCTAAGTGTTTGGAGATCGTAAAAAACTCGAACACTCTGAGTGCGCTAGAAATTCAGTAGAATTCTAAGCACTCTGCGAAACCCCCCACCGAATTCGTCAGACGATATCGGCCTGGTGGTCCCCCTCTCGATTTTCCCGTAGAAATCGAGAAAGGGGCAGGATCCCTCCTCAATGACCGGGGCTTTACGTCAGGTAGGACCCGAGGTCCCCCCGGTAGCGCAGCCCCTAACGTGGGATCTTACAGAAGAAATCTCTGTAGGATCCCTCCCCTTTCCCTCGTAGCCGTAAGGAGAGAGGGAATGGGGGAGGAATTGGATACTGGCTCGCCTTCCCAGCGGATCTAGCAGTTGGAGAAGAAGAATACGGTGGTCGAAGACACGTAGAAACGCCTCTGTCGCAGTCGAGGAGGTGAAGTAGCTTGTTCGACCGTCCAGAACTGAAGGAGAGCCTTCTTGCGGAGACGAGAGACTACCTGGTTCAACACAGTCGGCAAGCTCCGATCGCGGCAGACCCACCGTCGATTTGGGTTCCCCAAAATCTCGGGCCACCCCAAAATGACTCGACCTCCCCGAGCGAGACGTGGCTCTGCTGTCGGAGCGGCGGATCTTCCCCCGAGTTCATTGTGCTGACGAATCAGCGCCGTAACCTCGGCCAACAGTTCCTCTGGATCTCGGAAGTCACAGCATCTTGCAGAGTGGGACCGTTTAAGCCTTCGAACAAGAGCATATTCCGAGAACCTTCCTCCTAAGAAGAAGGGAACAGCGACAGCCCTCTCGGTCTTCCCCATCCACTTGCGCATACGTCCTGGCCGGTCCAAGAAACCGTGCCTGGCACGTAAGGCGTCGTGGTGGGATCATGAGGGGCGCACCCCTCACGATCAACTCCTCAATACCTCGCTCCTCCCGGTGTAACCCGAGGAGGTTGAAGGTACGGGAGAGGCAGGACCTGACGCTCCCTCGTTGCTCGCTGGCAGAACCAGCAGGCTTGGAGGGCTGCAGGCGATCGTCAACCCGCGGTGGCGATCGAGCTGCAGGCCTGGTCGAACCGTCTCGCTGTGGAGAACGGCTGGACTGAGCACAGCGGCCCCGATCTCGAGTGGTCAGAAGAGCTGGTGCTGGTTGCCGTACCCCCCCCCCCCCCTCCGGTCGCTTTCTTTGGTGAGAGCGACGGGTCAGGCGACCTGCAGGCTCACTGTCACAGTGAGACCGGTGCTTGTCCTCACGGGCACGTCACGGTCGCTGGTTCCAGCCGTGGCTGGCACCGGCGAACGGGAGGACCTCTTCCCAGCCTCAGGCCCGTGGTCGGTCGTGGACCGTCACGTCCCCGGGTAGCCAGCTGTTCGCGCGAGAGTGAGAGCCGGTCTGGTGAGAGTCGCATGAGGCGGCTGTCACCAGTCTTCCGCCGTGCCGTGAACCTGACGCTGAGCGGACTCAGAGGTCTGGTTCCTGGCTGCACGGTCGCTGGTAGGCGACCGTACACTCGGTACCTCCCGCGAAACGAGAGGCCGAGACGGACCCTGATGCAGTGGGCAGAACCACTGACACCAGGCGGCGGAGAGTACCGGTGTTAGCCGGTACCCCCTCTCGGTCCCCGTAGTCTTCTTCCTTGCGGAAGAAGAGACGGGCCCCGCTCCCGAAGGAGCAAGAGGACCAGCGGAAGGAACCCTCCCGTCCCACCGAGGTGAGACGGGTCCCGAGAAGCTCCCGAGGGAGACTTCTTAGGAGGGAGGAGGCAACCTTCTTCTTCCTCGGCTGTGAAGCCTTAGAAGTCGAGGGAAGAGGCGGCGGCCGACGACGATGAAGAAGATGAAGACGACGACGACGACACCTTCCTCCTCTTCTTCGTCAGCTTCCTCAGGACAGACGTAAGATCTGCTATCCAGGGCGGAGCCCGGGGCTGCTGTAGCCGAAGCCACAGGGCCCGGACGCACCTGTACAGACAGACCAAAGTCTGGGGTAGTACACCACGAAACAGGGACGACATCAGCAGGTATGGGCATCTCAGGAACAGCAGGCACAGCCAGCACAGCATCGGTAGGGACAGCCAGCGCAGCAACGGCAGGGACAGCCAGCGCAGCAACGGCAGGCAGCCAGCAGAACAGGGCACAGCACACTGCATGGACAGTCAGCCCAGAATCGGCAGGTACGGCAGGCAGCACCGGAAACACAAAGGAAGTGGGAGCAGCAGCCAGCAACATCCTGGTATCGCGGCAGGTCCAGGGCGCGCTCTATGGGCAGCGGAAGTGTGGTCGCTGCAGCGCGGCAACCACGAGCGGCGGCGGCACGCGCCCCCCTCTCGGTACGGCGAACGGGCACTTCACAGCGGCTGTAGGCAAGACTGTTACCACGTGAGGCGAGTACACCAGGTGAGGAGGGACGTCGTCACCTGGTTGCGTGGTCACACTCCATGGGTGACCGCAAGTAGGGCCAGACATAGAACCGCGACCCCTGGACACTAGCACGCCCTGCAAAATGGAAGGACGCCCATACCTCACAAAGGTCCACCCTCGTGGCAGTAGCACCTGCGGAAATAACAGTAGTAGCGATTAGTGGGGGGGAAGTCCCCTCGCGCGGGGGGGTGAGCCCTCTCCGAACGAGTGGAAGACCCTAATACAATTGTACATCGGGCACACGAGCGCCCTCCCGCCTGCGTCGACGGATCGGGCGAGGAGAAGAAACACGCCGATAACCTCCCCCCCCCCAAGGGGAAGGGCCATCTGTGGAGCTGAGCGGGGGGGTTCTCGTTCCCCACCCCCGCACAGTACCCATGTACCACAACCACAATATAAGAGCCCGAGAGCAATCGTGCCATCGGCCCGAATGCAAGGGCATAAGGATCAATTCCATTGACTGAGCGGGAACTTGAAACCAAACAAATATTGATGCAATCAATAATAAGGAATAAAATGAAAATGCATCTTGCATACGATTCACTTCACAATGAATAAAGGCTCGGATCGAGCGCATTTTGCGCCCTCGGTACCGAGCGCAAGGGTGAAAGGATCCATTCCTTACCTTTATGGATCAGGTTTCTGGAAACCTTGATCCATAATGAGTTGATGCAATCAAAAAATATGAAGACTACTGCGCTTGCGATTTCACTTCATACAAATAAAAGGGGAAGGATCAATTCCCGGGAATAGCGGAAATATTGATCCCAGTAAACAATGCAATCTCAATAAAAAATGAAAATGAAAAAGAACTGCACTTGCGATTTCACTTCATTCAAAAATAAAAAGGGGGAAGGATCAATTTCCGGGTAAGCTCGGAAACTGATCCAAAATGAGTATTGCTACATAAACAAAAATAATATATGAAAATGAAAAAGAATACTGTACTTGCGATTCCACTTCCATACTGAATAAGTTTCCGTGCCGAGCGCATTCGTTCGGCAAAGGGCATACAGGTCAAAAAAACAAAAAAAATATAAATGAAAAGAGCACTTACTTACGATTTTCATCTACACATTTCCAACCAATATACGCTCGGCAGCGAGCGCTCCCGCCCTCGGCACCGAGCACACACAATACGAGGATCATTTCTGGAAAATGAATCCACGCACTTACGCCCTTCAGTCCCGGCACTCGGGTAATCGGAGGGCGTGGTGACAAGATCCTTTAATTCACAATGAATTCAATGAAATGATTGTACTTACAATTCAGTTTCACTAGATAAATAGAAAAAGAAAAACACAATCATGCGAAAGCAACGACGATGAAGCGGGCAGAGAGCGATGATACACGTCCACACGCCAGCAGGCCGAAAGCAAAAGTGATTTGTTTACCTACCAGTCGCGCAGCGCGCGCCTGTCGGACAAGCAGTTTAACTACCGAACCCCTTGTTCGAAAGCTTACGACCTATCCAGCTGCCGCTAGTACCTTCCTATTGTAAAAGGACCGAAGGTTTGTATGCCGTGTCGGAACAAGTAAGGTTTTCTTAGGATTTTTGGTGATGTTCCGGCGTACGACAATTTTCGGGTTACAACGCGTCTCAAGAATGGGACCCCCGTCGTAACCCGGGGACTGCCTGTACTTTACTCAAAACATTTGAGGCTTAAGGCAAAATTTTCTTGGTCTCCAGACTTACGACAGTAACTATTTGATGTTTTTATCCGCTACTCTTGCGAGTAGTAAAAAATCAAAGGTTGAGTTTTTAATCCCGGGGTTTGATGCCCCCGACTTTATTGTCGTAACATCCCAAACGTGTACGATATAACTGAATCCTGCACTCTAAGTCCGGACGACATATTTATTGTCACAAAAATATGGAGTGTAGTTGTCATGAAGTTCTTCATGGTCTCGTTTGTCACTCTTTCATGAGTTGCATTCCTGCAGAGATCTTTCACATAAACCATTGATCCTTGATCCCCTTTTCCTGCCGAGAGGAACCAGATTCGCTGAACAGCAGCATCAATATGCAGAGGTCCTTTATTCCTCACACTGTTGGACTGTGGCACTTCCAGCCTCCCTTCAGAGGATGTCGTGTCATTGGAAATCCAAAAGTGCAATGCATTACTACACTAATACCATTCTCATTGTATTTTAATACATTTTTATCTATTTGTTAATTTATTTTTTTGTTATGAGTGGGATCTCTTCTTTCTGTATTTCCCTTTATGTCCTCTTACTTCTTCCTAATGAACACCATATTCTATAGGAGCTTGAATTCCAAGTCAATGGCCCCTTTGGGGGATTTGTTCCATATGAATAGGTTTCTTTTTCTTCTTCTGAATAATAATAATAATAATAATAATAATAATAATAATAATAATAATAATAATAATAATAATAATAATAATAATAATAATACTGCCACTTGTATTAAATTTGGATTGGCTTGGTTTCGTGTCCCGAACAGTTTTTTTCTTTCCTATGCAAAGGCTGATGCATTAATTCACCTAATTCCATTATGAAGACCAAAAACATGAAGGTAAAAAGTGGTAACAGGAAGAAACAAACAAGCTTTTGTATGGACAAACGTCCGAGTCAGGGAAAACTGAAGGAGAGATGACTTGTGTCGCAGTTAATGACAAACTGAAGAAGAAAAATGAAGACACAAAGATAACAACAGAAGGTCAGGTCAAGGAAAACTGACACACAAAAACATAAAACGGAAAAACAGAAATAGAAAAGTGGTCAAGATAAGAAAACCGACAGGTAATGGATAACTGAAAGAAAGAGATGACGGAGAATGAGTCAAGATAAATATGAAATCTTAAAAGTTAATTTGTCAGGGATAAAATCAATATAAGTCAAAACAACACATACCTGATTAAAAAACACATCTGAGTCTTCTGACAAACCCCCACCAAAACATCTGCAATAAAAACAAATAATCAGACACACTGCCAACAACATGCAAGTAAAACTATCAGTTCCAGTATTTATTATTTAACAAATTTCAACATACAGGCAGTCCCCGGGTTACGATGGGTTCGGCTTACGACGTTCCAAGGTTAAGACGCTTTTCAATTATATTCATCAGAAATTATTTCCAGGGTTACAACGCCTCCAATGCTGATCTGGCAGAAGAAATATGACACCAAAAATGCAAAATAATCAATATTTTTGAAGGTTTTTTGCATGAAAAAGGCAATAAGAATGCAGTTTACATAGTTTTGAATGCACCCAAAGCATTAAAATGACAATTTGTCGAAAATTGCATTTTTCCTAACTATACAAACCTGAGGTCCTTTAACAATAGGAAGGTAACTAGCGGCAGCTGGGACGGTCGTAAGCTTCGAACAAGGGGAGAACGGTAGTTAACTGCTTGTCCGATCGTGTGCGCGCCGCGCGCCCGGGCGGTGAAGAATCACTTTTGCTTTAGGCCCATGCAAAAAGTTGCAGAGTGAGGGGTGGTATGAGGTGGGACTATATGTAAAGGACCTCAGGTTTGTATAGTTAGGAAAAATGCAATTTTCGACAAATTGTCATTTGTTCCGATACGTAATACAACCCTCGGTCCTTTAACAATAGGAAGACTCACTTCTGGTGGGTGGAATCTGAGTCTTTTTGGTGAACAGACTGGTGTTCGTCCACCTTGGAATGCCTCCCTGGTCGTAAGAGCAAGGGAGGGATCCAAACCTCTGTCCGATTGATCGGGGTGTGCACCGCAGGATCAATGGTCAGACCTCTGAGCCAAGTACTAAGAGAGAGGCAAGCGTATCTCTTCGTACCAGCATTGTAAGAACTTGTTCCTGTACAGGAGCCAACATAAAGTTATGGGTTTGTCTCAAGTAGGCATCCACTCCTTCCCCCTTGTTTGGAGGGAGTGGAGGATATTTGCTTCTATCCCTAACTAAAGGGATAGATTGGGGCTCGTCGAGTAGCTTACCTGCATCGGATTCCTTTCCAGCATGGTGACGACCGTGACCCTCTGCCCACAGGTAGAGAGAGAGAAAGATGGAGAAGAGAAGCCAGTCGCACTCTCATTCAACCATTCATTCCTACAGTCACACCAGGAATCGATGCTGTTCTGCCTGCTCGGGTGCTGGGTAAGCTTACACAACGTGTTGAGCAGCCACCACAGGTCCCAAGGAAAAAGTATCCAAGGACTTGTGGGCAATATCCCGAAGGTAGAAGGACGTGAAGGTAGTCTGGTTGGCCCAGACACCTGCCTTCAGGACCTGCGCCACGGAGAAGTTCTTACGGAACGCCAAAGAGGGTCCAATACCTCTGACTTCGTGGGCTCTCGGTCGGAGCGTACGGATGTCGTCACTACCATCAGCCTCGTACGCTCTCCTGATCACCTCACGCAGCCAGAAAGAAAGCGTTCTTGGATACTTCTTCTTGGTCACCCCAGTGCTAACGAAGAGGCGTCAACACTCAGGCCTGAGGTGTCGAGTTTTCTTCAGATAGCGCCGTAGCGCCCTCACAGGACAAAGCAGCATCTCATCCGTATCGTTGTCGGTGAATCCATTAGGGAGGGGATCGTGAAAGACGGGGCGAAACCTGTCGTCAGGGATCGACGGATTCTGAGTCTTAGCTACGAAATTCGGGACGAAATCGAGCGTCACAGATCCCCAGCCCCTGGAATGTTTACATTGAAGGACAGACCATGAAGTTCCCCTACTCTCTTCGCCGATGCCAGGGCCAGCAAGAAGAGGGTCTTGAGGGTCAGATCCCTGTCTGACAACTCTCGGAGTGGCTCGAATGGTCTTCGAGTCAAACTCCTAAGGATGAGACACATCCCACTCAGGGGGCCTGAGTTCCCTGGGTGGGCAAGACCTTTCGAAGCTCCTCATTAGCAAGGAGATCTCGAACGAGTTCGAGATGTCCAGTCCCCTCAGTTTTAGGACGAGCGCCAGGGCGGCTCTATATCCTTAACTGTGGGTACTGAGAGGAGCTTCTCTCGGCGAAGAAACACGAGGAAATCCGCTACCTGCTGAAGAGTGGCTCTGAGAGGAGATAGACCCCGTCTACGACACCAACCACAGAAGACGGCCCACTTCCCCTGGTACAACAGCTGCAGAGGACTGTCTGACGTGTCCAGCCATCTCTGTTGCTGCGCTGCGAGAAAAGCCTCTCGTTCGCAAGAGATGGTGGATAACAGCCAGCCGTGAAGTTGTAGGGACTGGACTGCTCGGTGGTACCGCTCTACGTGTGGCTGGGCTAGAAGGTTGTGCCAGTGGGGCATCTCTCTCGGGTTCTCCGCAAGAAGAGGCCAGCAGGTCCGGATACCAAACGGCTTGAGGTCGTTTGGGAGCCACCAGGATCATCCTGAGATTGGGAGTGACCAGCGCTCGGCTGATCACTTTCCGAATCAGACAAAAGGGAGGAAAGGCGTAGACGAAGAGGTTGTTCCAGGGGTAGTTGAAGAGCGTCCTCTGCACGCTGCCATGGGTCCGGCACGGCTGAGCAAAAAACTTGAAGTTTTTTGTTGTGCCGGGTGGCGAACAGGTCTATGACCGGACGCCCCCACAGGTTGAAGAGCCTTTCCGCCACTTCTGGGTGTAGGGACCACTCGGTCCCTATTACCTGATCCCGACGGCTGAGCTGTCTGCTACTACATTCCTCTTGCCTGGAATGTAGCGTGCTGACAGCTCTATCGAGTGAGCCGTGGCCCACTCGTGCACCTGCACAGTCAACTGGTGTAGCGGGAGAGACACTAGGCCCCCCTGCTTGTTGACGTATGCCACTACTGTGGTGTTGTCGCACATCAACACCACCGAGTGTCCCATCAAGCGGTCTTGGAACTCTTGGAGAGCGTAAAACGCCGCCTTGAGTTCTAGGACATTGATGTGAAGGTGCTTGTCGTGATGGTCCCACACACCTGCAGCCAGCAACTCCTCCAGGTGTGCGCCCCATCCCTCGGTCGATGCGTCTGAGAACAGCAGCATCTCCGGGGGGAAGGGGGGGGAAGTTGCGTAGAGGCACCCCCCGCTTAAGAGGTTCCTAGTCCGTCCGAGAGCCACCAGGCTAGGTCACCTGCCGTCACCTTCTCCGTGGATGGACACGTGGGGCAAGTAAGGTGGATCCTTTACCTGTTTGACCCAACTCTCCCTTGAGTCTCCACTGGAGAGAACGCGGGTGAAGACGTCCGTGAGGAACTAACTTCTCGAGTGACGACAGGTGGCCGATCACGACTTGCCATTGCTGAGCTGCCTGTTCCTGCCGAGACAGGAACCGGCCGGCTGCCTCCCTGAATTTGCTGATCCTCAAGTCTGCGGGGCGGACTTGAGCTGCTACCGTATCGATCAGCATACCCAGGTACTTCATCTTCTGCTTGGGTTCGAGATCGGACTTCTCGTAGTTTATCACGATCCCCAGATCGCGACAAAACTTTAGAAGTCGATCCCTGTCCTGCAGCAACTGCGAGCGGGAGCTCGCCAGGACCAGCCAATCGTCGAGATACCTCAGAAGACGTATCCCGTGCGAATGGGCCCAAGCAGACACCAGCGTGAACACCTCTCGTGAACACCTGTGGGGCGGTTGAGAGACCGAAGCAAAGTGCCCTGAATTGGTACACCGTCCCGTCGGAAGATGAAGCGGAGGTACTTTCTGGAGGACTGATGGATGGGTATTTGAAAATACGCATCCTTCAGGTCCACTGAAAGCATGAAGTCGTTCTCCCTGATGGAGTCCAGGCACGGAACGTGCTGTCTCCATCTTGAAACCGAGTCTGGCGAACAAATCGGTTCAGGGGAGAGAGATCTATCACCGGGCGCCAGCCCCCCGATGCCTTTTCCACTAAGAAAAGGCGGCTGTAAAAGCCCGGTGACCGATCCACTACGACTTCTACAGCTCGTTTGGTCAGCATGGTCTTGATCTCCTGCCGAAGAGCGTCGTCCTTTGAGGATCCCAGCACATATGTCTGAAGATGGACCGGGTTGGAGGTGAGGGGTGGCCGAGATTCGAAGGGTAGTAGATATCCCTCCCGAAGGACGTCTACTATCCAGGTCTCGGCACCGTAGCGCTGCCAAGTTGCCCAATGGCTCGCTAGGCACCCCCCCACTTCCGGCAGCTGGTGAGGGGGAACGCCGTCCCTAGCATTTCCCACCTCGCTTCGACTTCTTTTCCCAGCAACCTCCTCGGGGGGAAAGGAGGGCTGGGAGGAGGGCTGGTTACGGCCTCCTTTACCAGAAGTTTGAAGCAGGAAGAGTCTTTCCTCGGGGCTTCGATGGAGCAGCCGTCTTAGCAGCCGAGGAAGCGCTAGCTAAACTCTTAGGCTTAGCCGCAGTTGTACGAGGTTGCCCAGAAACCTTCGTAACTGCCTGGTGAACCAGACGGTCACTGTCATCAGTGCGCCGTCTTTCCACCGCAGCGTCCACCATCTCTCCGGGAAAGAGAGCGGAGGAACTCTTCATTGGTCCGTACAGAGTCCATTACCCGCCTCACGCCCGGCCCCCTTGGCTACTCGTGTAAGGACAGCGTCCCTACGACGGAGAACCAAGTTGGCCCACAGGTTTGCGTCTGGTGGGCGAGGTAGGAGATGGCCCTACCTCCAGACTGGCACAGTCTCCTGAAGTCGGGGTCGTCTTCGAGGGCAGCGCCCCCGGAGTCGGCCGCGACCTTGGATACTGTGAGGGACCACAGATCCAACCAAGAGACTGCCTGGAAAGCCGCCATAGCGGTAGCTTCCAGGCCCAGTGCCTCCTGCTGCGAGAACCACAAGTTCTCCGACAGGAGCTGCTGCAGGGACACACTGGAGTTAGCCTAGCTAGCTCCGGGTTAACCTGTTTGGGCGGTATTGGATCCACTGATGGCACGTAGAACTTCCGCTGTCGCTGCAGAGGAGGAGGAAGTAGCTTGGAAGACCGTCCTGACTTAAGTGAGTCCTCTTGTCCTGAGACGAAATTCTCCACCTGGTCAAGGACTGAGTCTGCAAGCTCAGATCGCGGCAGTCCCACCGTCAATTTGGGTTCCCTCTTCGGGCCCCAAAATGACTCGAGCCGGGACGTGGGCTCAGATGGTGGTAGCGGCGATCCTTCCCCCAGGTCGTTGTGCTGACGAATCAGCGCAATAACCTGGGCAAAGTTCCTCTGGATCTCAGGAGTCACAGCGTCCTGAGGAGTAGGACCGTCCAGTCCCTCCAACAGGAGCAGCTCTCGAGACCCTCCTCCTTCAGAAGGAGGAACAGCAACAGACCCCTGACGGTCGCCTCCAACCACTTGCCGCGTACGAACCTGGCTGGTCCCTAAGACCATGCCTGGTGAGTGCTGCATCGTGACGGGATCGTGAGCGGCGCACCTCTCACGATCACTCCTAGGTACCTCGCTCTTCCCGGTGTAGCCCGAGGAAGTTGAAGCGGTATAGGAGAGACAGACCTGACGCTCCCCCCCCCGCTCGCTGGCAGGACCAGCGTACGTGGGGGGCTGCAGCCGATCACCAACCCGCGGTGGGGATCGATCTGCAGGCCTGGCCGTGCCGCTCACCTGTGGCGAGCGGCTCGACTGAGCACGTCGACCCCGGTCCCGTGCGTCAGACGAGCTGCTGCTGGCCACCGTCTCCGTCCGGTCCCTGTGGGAGCGGCGGTCAGGTGATCTACAGAGCTCGCTTTCGCGGTGAGACCGGTGAGCGTCCTCACGGCACGTCAAACCGCTGGTACCAGCCGAAGCTGGTGCCGTTGGTCGAGGGGACCTCTTCCCAGCCTCAACCCGTGGCCGGTCAGAGACCGTCACGTCAACCCGACCGGTACCGGCCGTGGTTCGGCTACGAGAGCGGCCAGATGGCCTGGCGAGAGGTCACGTTGCGCGACTCTCGACAGTCTTCTGCTCCGTGCCTCGGTCATGACGGTGAGGGGGGGGGGGGGGGCCTCCAAGCTCAGGCGTCTTGACTTTAGCTTGCACAGTTCGCCCGGAAGGAGACCGTACACTCGGACCTTCTCGCGAACGAGAAGTCGAGCCGGTACCTGGCTTAGCAGCAGTGCTACCAAGACCAGGCGCGGATGTACCAGCAGTAGCCAGCACATCCTTGGTCCCCGTCTTCTTCTTCTCAGAAGAGGAGACGGGCCCTGTTCCCGAGGGAACAGGAGGACCAGCAGAAGCACCCCCCGTCACGCCAGAGCGAGACGGGCCCTTCGAAGGTCCCGCAGGAGCCTTCTTAGGGGGGGAGGAGGCAGCCTTCTTCTTCTTCGGCTTGGAAGCCTTAGAAGTCGAAGGGGGAGAGGCGGCAACAGACGACGAAGAAGACGATGAAGACGACGACGACACCTTCCTCTTCTTCTTCCTCTTCTTCGTCAGCTCTCTCAGGACGGACGTCAGGTCTTCCATCCACGGAAAAGTCGGGCCAATTGCCGAAGCAACACGCCCCGACTTGATCCTGTCCGGAAAGACCTGAGACCGGTGCAGCACCTCCATGACGAGACGCGACGTGGGCAGGGGCAGGCACGGCAGGAGCGGCAGGGACATCAACAGCAGGACCAGCACCATCAGGACCAGCACCAACAGGACCAGCCAGCCACCCAGCAGGACCAGCACCAGCAGCAACATCAGCATGAGCGTCCCGCACCGCGCGCTTCGTAGGAGCGGCGCGAGCGGCTGGGCCAGCAACACTCGCTGCAGGTACGGCAGGTACGGCAGCATAGTCCGGCGTCACAGACCTCTCCAATTCAGCCAAACTCATCATTGGGACGGGCGGCAGATCCAGGGGCGAACTTTTGGGACAGCGAAAGTCGGGAGTCGGCAGCACATAGAAACCAGGTGGCGGCGGCACGCCCCTCTTAGGTACGGCAGCAATCGGCTTTTGGATTGATGCCGTTGGAGTCACCGACGCAATGTGTTGCGTGTACACCACATGAGGAGGGGCGGCGTACGCTGGTGTGGACACAGTATTAGTCGTTGTTGTGACTACACCATGAGTTACAACTGCCGACCCCGCTAGACGTTGAATCAAGCCCTGGATACTGGGGGCGCCCTGCAGTCCCAACGACGCCCACACCTGTCCAAGGTCGTCACTCACAGAAGGTACACCTGAGGGAGGAACAGTCGGGTCAGTTAGAGGGGCACCCTCACGCTTGGGGGAGGACGAACCCCACCCAGAGCGGACGGAAGACCCCGAGTACAATTGAACATCCGGGTATCGGGCACCCTCCTCCACACTCGACGGATCGAGTGAGGAGACTCCGAAACCCCCCCCGCAGGGGAAGGTGCAAATCGTGGGGGCTGAGCTGGAGGCAGGAAGGATGACGAGGTATCCGTAACCAAAGGAGTCGCTGGAGAGCTTTCCGACGACTCCTTGGTCGACCTACGCCTCTTCCTACCCTCGTACAGCACCCACTGCGCCTCGGACCAATTTACACACACATTACATGGTTCGGCTCGGGAGCATTCTCGCCCCCGACACCGATAACATAATTCATGTGGATCAATGTCAGGATAAGAGCGGAATCCGCCGCATTTACGCCCCTCCAGCCCGGGACACACTCTACGGGCAGCTGGTGGGCGCGGCGAAAGCTCTTCTTGATCCATAATTAATTCAATTCACTTCACAATGAAAAATGAAAAAAGAGTACTTACAATT
Source organism: Macrobrachium nipponense (assembly GCF_015104395.2). NCBI lineage: Eukaryota > Metazoa > Arthropoda > Malacostraca > Decapoda > Palaemonidae > Macrobrachium > Macrobrachium nipponense. The sequence goes on from NC_087223.1 coordinate 7,242,073, forward strand.
TCATTCAAGACCACAAACAAACCAGTCAGAAGAAATTGTAAACATCCAAAGCACACGACGAAATAGCGGGCAGAGCGATGACGAACACGTCCTGTCACACCACGGCCGAAAGCAAAAGTGATTCTTCACCGCCCGCGCGCACGATCGGACAAGCAGTTAACTACCGTTCTCCCCTTGTTCGAAGCTTACGACCGTCCCAGCTGCCGCTAGTTACCTTCCTATTGTTAAAGGACCGAGGGTTTGTATTACGTATCGGAACAAAGTAAGGTTTTCTTAGGATTTTTGGTGATGATCCGGCTTACAACGATTTTCGGGTTATAACGCATCTCAAGAACGGAACCCCCGGCGTAACCCAGGGACTGCCTGTATAACTATTTGTTCCAGTATTTATTATTTAACAAATTTCAACATAGTATTGTTATACGCTTAGCCCTGTGATGTCAAATCAATCCTAGACTGCTTTCAGCTCCATCATTTCCCCTAATTGTGACCGCTGTTCAGACAGAATGCACGATGTAATAAACAAGCCATGTTTTTAGTCAAGAGTTGTGGCCCATCCAGGCAACACACCGAGACCTCTACGCTCCTCTCAAAGTAAGTGCTTCCTCCTAAATTACGAAATAATGGCATAACTCAAGTGCTTTTTCGTGAAGTGGCTGCATTCCGAGAGAGGTGGCCGCTATGTTGCCGCTCAGTCGTTTACCCTATGTGGTGGAACTATGGAAGAACCCTGCTTTGGGTATTCTCAGGGACACTGATTTTTCCTATCGTAATTTTGTTTGCTTAATAAAAATTTACAGTTATTTTTTGTTGGTCAACAGTAATTAACCTCAGAACTGATATGTTATTGTATGTTGGCAATCCTGGAATGCTATTGGGCATGCGCAGGGTTACAAGGGAGCTTTCGGTGAAAAGTGGAGTTTCCTTCACTGGGGTCTGCCCCCCCCCACAAGGTAAGAAACACAGTCTGTTAAGGTTACAACTTTAAGCATAACAGTCTGTTATGCTTAAAGTTGTAATTGTATTCTTTTTTCACCAATTAAATATCGAGTGAATAAGACCCAGCCAGCGTGATGACGATGGATTGTCCATGATTGTTTACCCTAGCACAGGAAATGGGAAGTTTGTAAGTAAAAACTTTGAAAGCGTTGGCCACACTTTTCATTACCCTCTGTTTAAATCTTAAAATATGGTCTTAATTTCTAACTTTGGAGAAAATACTTACTTCGAAAAAGAGAGTAGAGGTCTTTAGCTCCGTTTCTCACCAACAACAAGTCGCGACTGATGCCCATCTCCGGTGTCAGGACGCGTTATAATGTACTTTTTCGGAGGGTGGCAAGCGTTGATTGTAGGTGGCCTGTTTGGCCTGCCGTGGTGTTTTACCCTAAGTACTTTTTCGGAGGGTGCCATGCTATGATCCTCATTGAGTTGATCAGGCCATGAGGTGTTTTACCCTATTGACGACACTTCCATCTTTTGAATGGTATGCTTAAAGTTGCAATTATATTCTTTTTACACCAATCAAATATCGAGTGAATAAGACCCGGCCAGCGTGACGACGATGGATCGTCCGTGATTGTTTACCCTAGCACAGGAAATGGGAAGTTTGTAAGTAAAAACTTTGAAAGCGTTTTGGGGAAGTGTGCACTGCGTTGGCCACACTTTTCATTACCCTCTGTTTAAATCTTAAAATATGACGTTAATTTCTAACTTTGGAGAAAATACTTACTTCGGAAAAGAGAGTAGAGGTCTTTAGCTCCGTTTCTCACCAACAACAAGTCGCGACTGATGACCATCTCCGGTGTCAGGACGTGTTAAAGTACTTTTTCGGGGGGTGGCCAAAACCGGGGTAGTCGGTGAGTTGGCCAGTTGTTACGTATAGCTATATACTAAGTAGTATATAGCTATACGTAACAAAAGGATGCCTAAGCCCATAGGTAGGCTATTTAGAAAAACCCGCAACTCATTTCTCCCGTTACTCACGATATCGTGGGGCTTATGTAAGCCTCGAGGAGCTCGGGGAGGTACCTCTTCAGGCTGATGCTCTTCTCTATGACGAAGACGACGTCGGTGCGGTCGTAGTTGTTCATTTTAGGTCCTATGAGGACATAGTTGTCCGTCCAGACTTTCTTCTCTGAGTGGAATCAAAACAAACAGGAGGAGCTTCGTCTTCTTCTTCTTCTTCTTCTTCTTCGTTTTGATGGGAGGACGTTGGTGGGGGGTTGTTTGGTTGCTGGTTTTTCGGTTGTTTTGTGGCCTTTTTAGTTGTTTTTTCGGGGTTTACTTGTGGTTTGAAGATAGTTTTCGTTATTTCAATTTTATTTTTATGGTTCGTCTTTGTTTTGTTGGGAAAAAGTTGGTGTGGGGTAGTTTCGAAGTTTAGTTGCTGGTTTTTTGGTTATTTTGTGGCTTTTTATTTCTGTTCGGGGTTTGATGATGGTTTTTTTTTTTTTATTATTTTACGTTTATTTTTCGGAATCTAATTGGTTCATCATCTTCGTTTTGATGGAGAGGAAGTAGGTGGGGGTCGTTTTGACGTCTGGTTGCTGGTTTTTCGGTTATTTTCTGTCTTTTTTTAGTTGTTTTTTCGTGGTTTCATTGTGTTTTGATAATAGTTTTCGTTACTTTACATTTATTTTTCGGATTCTTCTTTTAGCTGAAGGAAGCTGATAAATCGTTTAGACGATTGGTTACTGGTTTTCTGGTTGTTTGTGGTTTCTCATACGTTTGTTTGGGGCTTAATTGTGGTGCAATAATGGTTTACATTATTTCAAATTAATTTTTCGGATTTATTCTTCTTGGTTGTTGTTCTTTCTTCTTTTAGCTGAAGGAAATTGATGGGTCGTTTAGATGCTTGGTTGTTGGGCCTCCGGTTATTTTATGGTGTTTTTTAGTTGTTTTGTTGGCTTTAGTTGGTTGTTTTGTGTGGTTTTTATGTCATTTTACATTTATCTGTCTAGTTTTCAGAAATATCTAGCTTATTTTAGACGTTCTGAAGATGAATCGTTTAGATGTTTGTTTTGGGTTTTATTTTCGTTGTAGTGTTTGTTTTTAGTTTGTTGTTTCATCAGTTTTTAGTTGTTTTCTTGGTTGTTTGTATGGTGTTTTTACGTTGCACGGAACCAGTGGTTACTCAGCAACGGGTAGTTGTTTTCTTGGTTGAACTATGGTTATTTGATGGGGCTCCGTACAGCAATTATTTTTTCCTCTTTTGTGGAAGGAAATCGGTGAGCCTGAGAGTTTAGCTGGTTTTTGAGTTTTTATATTTTATTAATTTTTAGTATATCGGTTCAATTGTGGTTGTTTGATGGAGCTGTGTAGGCACAGAGCAGCAGCAGCAGCTTCCTTTTGGAAGAAGGAAACTGTTTTTTACGTGAATTTTTGTTATATAAATTTACGGCTCATTTTAGAGCATTATGATGGCTGCGGTTTTTTTTTTTCGTTTTGTAATTTTTAGCTGCTTTTTTACCTTAAGTTGTTAGAGACTAAGCTGGCCTTATGTCAGTACGGGCACTTGCTCATAGAGCAGCCCGTAGGGCTTATCTTAAGTTGAATTGTGGATATTCTGCATTATTTTTGGTGTATTTTTTATCCCTGGCTCATTTTATTTTAGAAATTCTCAAGATGGGTTGTTTAGACACTTGGTTGCAGTGTGTGTGGACGTTTTTATTACAATTCTTAGTTGTATGAATTGGTTGTTGGATTTCAATATAGAGTTATGAAGTGTTATAAACTGAACTGGGACCTATGAGGTCATTCAGCGCTGAAACTGAAATTGATAGTATAAGGTTTGAGAGGTGTAACAAGAGGGAAACATCAAAGCAGTTGCACTATGAATCAACTGTTATGGGAGGGTGGAAAGTAACACGGAAGAAAGAACATATGAAAGCCTTCTTATTCTTGTCTCATATTAGACATTCTTAGGACGGGTGTAATGATTTCAATGGGTCGTTTCCACTTAACTGCAGATTGGTGTGGTTGCTTTGTCCTTTTCAATTGTTTCAAATAGTGCTTCTTTGATGGGGGATGATGGTTTGTTTGTTTGTACGGCGCTTTTACGTTGCATGGAACCAGTGGGTATTCAGCAACAGGACCAATGGCTTTACGACTTCCAAACCACGTCGAGAGTTAACTTCTATCACCAGAAATACACATCTCTCGCTCCTCAATGGAATGGCCGAGAATCGAACCCACGACCACCGAGGTGGGATGCCAACACCATACCAACCACGCCACTGAGGGATGACGGGGTTTTGTAGGGAAAATCATAATTGTAAGCAATCTTTTACCTGAAATAAAATGTCCAGAGATACTGAACACTCACCACAGTTCAGAATTTTAAAAGATCCAGTTAGCGCCTCAGTGGCGTGGTCAGTATGGTGTTGGTGTACCACCTTGATGGCCGCAAGTTTGATTCTCTGGCATTCCATTGAGGTTATAGAGATGTTTCAAGTAGTACCTGCTCCATAGCCTTGTAATTACATACCCGTGTCCCCTGGTTTGTTTCTGTTCAGGGTAATGTATTATGCATAAGACTTAGCATTCCATTCTACAAAATCATTTATTCACTTTACAGTCAGGTCAATTGAAAATGCTGGATGTTACGTGGTAAAGATTTGCGCCCAAGATTGTTATTCACGTTTGGTATAACTTATGAAATTCACAAATACACTCCAATGGTATGGGAATGAATTTGGCTTCGCCACGTGATTATTATTATTAATAGGGGTTAGTTTTTCCAGACCTCTGAGATGACTGAGTCATGTGGAATAGACAAGATGATACAACTTCAGCTCTATTCTCCAATATTTTCCCCAGGTTCTGTCTATGATAATTGAATGATTACTCTAGAATCCTGGAAAACTTTATTAAAATTACATAACTATCTGACAGTTATAATCAAGAAGGTCTGGGATAAGACTAAGGTACATTTAAAGCACAAGTCTATTCTAATCTCAATAAAATAGGTACAGGTTGATTTGGTATATCCTTTCTCCTTAAAAATAAACTTCATTAACTTGTAAAATGTTCCATATACATATATATATACAACATATCTACATGAAATTATTCTAAAACAATGGGCTTGAAGTTAATGGCAAACATCCCATAGCAATCAGATATGTGGCAGTGTTCATGCAATGAGAAATCTTCTACGTACGTATGTACAGCGAAAATACTATCCTACTGTATAGATTGTTTACCGTTGCATATTGTGCTGCATATCAGACTTTTATTTACTTATTTAGCCATTGGAAATAGTCTTCAGATAGGCTTTACCACAAAATAACAACACTTGTGTCTGACAAACCTGTGACTAGGCTGTATGAATCACATTTAAATTATAACAAACATTGAATGGAACACTAGCAAATAAATGTGAATGTAAAAGCCACTATTGTTCAAAAGCAAACTCTGAATGTGAAAAATATTACCATGATAATAAAGCAACGACATTAAAAGCAGTGAAATACCTTGTGCAAATTACACAAATATATACCATAAATATAGTCTAAAGTTTCTACTAACATATTCAAATTAACTTGTACCAAAATATGTCACTGGAATACTTAACTACTTGATGAGAAGGGAACACAACTCTACAATGCTTCTTTTCTCACTTCCTGCTTCAACTTTTATTAACTGGCTACTCCTCTAGTACATACTTCTTCAGCAAATAGAATGTGCCAACTAGAAAGAGTCAACTCTCTTCCTCAGTCCTTGTCAAATAAGAAGACTGATGAAGTATCAAGACAGAACATCCTGATCTGCTTGGGGAACTTGACTCTATGCTGAGAAATAAAAATGAACTATTTAAAGAATGAATGGACTTTCATGGTACTAGGCAGATGACAGAGGGTGGTTGGTTCTTTGTCAATTTTGCTTTGAACAAAGCAACAAGGAAGCAAAACAGGAGACGAATGAAAAATGCGTAGAACCTTTAGCATTTCTGAAAGCGCAAAAGGCATAGAGCAACCTCCTACAAGGTAAATGTTATACTAACTATTACAAAGTATACTGTTATTTGACAGGCCCACTGAATTACATTTATAGACTCATAGTGCTGGCACTAAAGGATTTGATTTCAAATAAGTGGAAGGCTCATCCTACTCGGTGTTGTAACTCCCAGAAGGTGAATATATAATTTATGATGCATGAACCAGTAAAAGCAGCCAAACAAATATCACAGGGGACATACCTGCATGATACCATGACTAAAGATTCATTTGCACACAAGAAGGTACATCAAACTTCTTACAGTCCAACATACAACTGGTTAGCAAAGATGGAAGCATTACAGTAATAACAAAGGTACGGTTACATACCCGGTATTTGTGGGGAAACAAAAAGTCTTGCAGCAAGACTTCGAAAGCATTCAAATGTAGCCTGAACTGGCTTGAAATCTTATCTTCTGGTCTCACATATCTTTTTTTAATTCTTACTTGTCTTGGAAACCATACTGGCTTTCATCAGTCATACTTCTGATGTACCTAGACCTCCTTGGTTAAAATGGCACACTTAATCTACAATTTGGCATAATAAAATGTTACTTTACACTTGCTAACAGAATCTGCTCCATAATTTTGCCTTCCATTCACTAAACTGAGACAACTCTGCACTGAATTTCCTAAGGGTTCACAATATTTAGAAGTTACAGCTTAGTCTATTTCAAATACCAAAGGGGAAAAGAAGTCTGGAAAGCTAACACATTTACACTTGAGTTTTTATGGTAAGTGATTACCCACAAATTGGGCATATAATATTAAAAACAGTTAAATGGTTATTAATTTATAATATGAGGACTCAAAAATATTTAACTTAAGAAGTGATGTAATCCAATTGCATGTGTCAGCGTCTCTTTTCAGACTTATGACGTGATGAACATCCAATTATTATACATATCTTTTCCTCGTTAGTATCCCACAAACAGTACTTCATATTCACTATAATTCTTCACTATCCAGCTCTTCAGTAACATCGTAAACTCAAATAATGAGAAGACACTAATATTTTAATAATTCTAAATCAGAGGACAATACAAAAAATGAGCCTGAACTAGAACACTAAAATAAGCATATGGGAACCCATAATTTTTAGTCATTTCAACAGGTATAGCTTTTGGTATTCAATTCTCTGTGTAACGAATCTAAAAACATTATTCTTTAACTTCAACGTGAAAAGAAATCCATAAATGAAAGAGAACTAAAACATATGTATCTAAAAGATAAATGTACAAAAATCCATCTGGCCATTTCATTAAAAAATGCAATTCCATCTAACATACATTTCATCAACCTGGTTTTCAATAAAGGACTACCAGAGCTAAAATACTTCTCATGCTTACAGTGTCACACTAAACTAAGTTTTACAATATAAAAACCTACTTAGGTCTCACAGAAAATCAACAAATCTGACTTGATACCTTGAAGTTCACAGTTACTAATGGAGCATCAGTTAAAAAGGCTTTGTTTTCAATCATTTGATGTCATTTACCCAAGTCTAAAGAGCAGTATATTGATATCTACAAAAGTTGCAGATAACCAAAACAACTGAAATGTGTATTATTGCATATTTAATTCAGACTAACCACAACATCAACACAGTGGCTAAGTTTAGTAAAAAAAAAAAAAAATCACTAGGACATATCTAGCTAATCTATTCTACAATTAGATATACCTTACAAAGATTCTGAAACAAAAAAACATGTCCACCTAAAAATATGAAACAAAGGAATATTCTACAAATTCAAAGGAACATTTCCATTTGATGTGCAACACGTGTTGGAATGACGTCTCTTTTGCAAACTGTTCTCTAACCTTTTGAATGTAAGTTCCATCTTGAGCAAAGTTCAATTGCATACATTTTATCCTTTCTCACTAATATCCATAACACCATAAACTAAAAGTAGTACTTTCTTTTCCAAATCATCATTTTCAATTTCCTTAAGATAGCGTGGCTACAGTATTATTCTCCTGGCTCCATGTTGTTTGGAATTAAATATACAATCTTTAAACTTTTAATGGTTGATTTAACATAAATTTGTTCCTTATATCTTGAGCTTAGTCAACATACCTCAAAATTAAGGGTACAAAACTGCCCACGACTTATTCTTCGTTGCAGTAAATGACACTTACAGTGTACTTACCTCAAGAGAAATTTTGTGTCAGGAATACATATCTGCTAGTATGGTAACCAACCGATTGTGAGAGCCAGTGTCCAGCAGTTTCTCCTGAATATCTCCGACTAACTTTGGTTCACGAGAACGCACCACACGGAAGAAATATTGCACTTCGTGAACGTGGCATTCGTTTATAGCGGACAGTACCATAGACAGGTCTCTGGGGTATTTCAGAGCCCTAACGCAGTAGTCAGTCAAGCTTTCTATCAAGCTGTTCAGTTTTCCAGTCTTGGTGTTTTTCTCAATCGCCTCATTCATCGCTGGGGAATTGTTTGTTACTGAACTGGAAGGTTCATTTCGTAAAGTTTCACAGGCCACCGCTCCTGGTGATTCTTGGACAGTGCTGGCTGAAAAGTCAGCCAAACCCTGGGAAGAAGCAACGCTGCTCGTCAGACACTCGTCGACCTTGCTGTCGAAGGGATCCGTTTGAACTTGGGGCCCTTCCGTCTTTCTTTCCTTCGCTCGTCTTGCCCCCGTTCTTCCTTCGCGTCTTGCTCGGGTACCAACGAATCTGTTTCCATCTGCTCTTGCGACGATCTGCTCTTCCTACTTCTGCTTCTGCGGAGTTTTCTGTGGCTCCTTTTGTCTGGGGCAAAGTTGGGGGCTGACTGCACGCTCTGGAAACCAGAAACCCAAAAGTGCAATAAAAAACAATGCCTGGGAAGTAGAAGTTTTCATGGAGATTATTGTTACTGATGAGTAAATTTATTTCTGTAGTAACTATCGAAAGAAATACAGGCAATCCCTGTTATCAGTGGGGGTTCTATTCCAATGGCTTGATGATAAGCGAAAACTGAATACAGTGGACCCCCGGTATTCGCGTTCTCTGGATTCGCGGACTCACACATTCGCGGATTTCTCTCGGGAAAGTTTCCCCGCATTATTCGCGGAAAATTCACATATTCGCGGTATTTTTCTATGCGAAATATCCACAAATTCCTGGTTTTTGTAACCAATTTCATCATAAAAAGCAATTTTTGTGATAAAACTATTAAAAAAAATGATATTGTTATAATACAATAAAGTTTCATACATACTTACCTGGCAGATATATACATAGCTAAGACTCCGTCGTCCCCGACAGAAATTCAAATTTCGCGCCACTCGCTACAGGTAGGTCAGGTGATCTACCGGCCTGCCCTGGGCGGCAGGACTAGGAACCATTCCCGTTTTCTACTCATATATTTTCTCTTCCACCTGTCTCCTTGCGGGGAGGCTGGGTGGGCCCTAATCGTATATATCTGCCAGGTAAGTATGTATGAAACTTTATTGTATTATAACAATATCATTTTCATACAATCAACTTACCTGTCAGATATATACATAGCTGATTGGCACCCTTCGGTGGAGGGTAAGAGACAGCTACTACTGGAATAGACAGGTAAACAACATCTGTTGTAGGTATAAAATAAAAACCTTGGTTCCTACCTGATAGGTGGTAGACTTCGTGGGTGTTTGTCCCGTAGTCTGCATCACCTCAAGAAACTTTAGCGAGATATGTGATCTATGGCCAAGAATTCTTGTGGGTCTGCCGAAGGGGTCTTATCCACTTACTCGGCAGAGCCTGAAAGGACTTTGTCAATGGGTGCTGATCCACTTATATGACAATACACCTTATTAAGGAGCACACAACCAATCCCGACCACCTGATCCTAACCACCATGTTAGTATTAAAAATTGCTCCGAGTTATCCCCAACTCTTCGCAACAACCGTAACTCAAACCAAATTGCACATGCACACAATAATTTTTCAAAAAAAAAAAAAAAAAAAAAATTCATCTACTAAAAGATATCACAAGAGTTCCTTACTGAACGGAAGTGACTGGCCGCTTGTGCGGTATCTGCACTTGTTCAGCAGAAAGTCTAGAACATATCTATTAGACTTAAGTAGTAAAAAAAAAAATTAAGGATAGTTGTCAGCTCCTGTACCCAGGATTGTGCCCGCAGACACAAAAGGACCTAAGGAAAAACATTTTTCATAGGTCACACGCACGTCCTTCAAATAGTGAGAAGCAAACACAGAATTACATCTCCAATATGTCGCTTCCAAGATATTCTTCAGTGACATATTTCTCTGAAAAGAGAGAGACGTCGCCACTGCTCTCACTTCATGAGCTCTTACTCTCAGGAGTTTTAAAGAATCATCCGTGCAAGCCTTATGAGCGTCCGTAATTACGTTCCTGACAAAAAAGGCTAAAGCATTCTTAGACATAGGTCTTGATGGATCCTTCACTGAGCACCAAAGACCTTGTCTAGAACCTCCCAACTGTTCCTTTTTCTGTAAGTAAAACTTTAACGCCCTTACTGGGCAAAGAGACCTCTCCGGTTCCCTGCCGACGAGACCCGATAATCCTTTTACCTCGAAGTTTCTCGGCCAGGGATTCGAAGGATTTTCATTTTTCGCCAAGAATAATTCCTTGAAGGAACAGATGGCTGAATCTATATTGAACCCGACTTTGTCACTAAGGGCGTGCAGTTCACTAACTCTTTTCGCCGTCGCCAGTGACAAAAGAAATAAACATTTTCTCGTAATATCACGAAACGAGGCCAAATGTAGGGGTTCAAATCTCTCTGAAGACAAGAACTTCAGCACTACGTCTAGATTCCAGTTAGGGGGAGAAGTAATCTTAGACTTCTTGGTCTCAAAAGACCTAATCAGATCATGTAGATCTTTATCGTTTCCCAAATCTAGGCCTCTATTCCTAAAGACGGCCGATAGCATACTCCTATAGCCCTTTATCGTGGCTACGGAGAGACGCGATTCTTCTCTCAGAAATAACAGAAAATCAGCTATTTCTGTTACAGAGGTACTGGAGGAGGACAACTTCTTCGACTTACACCACCTTCTAAAAACTTCCCACTTGGATTGGTAAACCCGGATAGTGGAAGTTCTCCGGGCTCTAGCGATCGAGCTTGCTGCTTTGCTAGAAAAGCCTCTCGCTCTGACAAGTCTTTCGATAGTCGAAAGGCAGTCAGAGCGAGAGCGGGGAGGTTTTGATGAAACCTCTCGAAGTGTGGTTGTCTGAGAAGATCCTTCCTTTGTGGAAGGGATCTGGGGAAGTCTACTATCCACTCCAGTACCTCTGGGAACCACTCTTGAGCTGGCCAAAAGGGGGCTATCAGGGTCATTCTTGTCCCCTTTGAAGTCACAAACTTCCTGAGCACTTGCCCCAGAATCTTGAATGGGGGAAATGCGTAAACGTCTACCTGAGACCAATCTAGCAGGAAGGCGTCTACTGCTAGAGCTCTGGGGTCTTCCACTACTGAACAGAAGACTTCCAGTCTCTTCGAGAGGAACGTGGCAAAGAGGTCGATATGAGGAGTCCCCCAAAGAGACCAGAGATTGCGGCAAACGTCTGAGTGGAGGGTCCATTCGGTATGAAGGACCTGGTTCCTCCTGCTCAGCCTGTCCGCTCTCACGTTCCTTACTCCCTGAACGAACCTCGTCAATAGAGAGATGTTCCTTTGCGATGTCCACAACCGCAGGTCTCTTGCGAGTTCGAAAAGGGCATACGAGTGAGTACCTCCTTGCTTCCGAATGTATGCCAGAGCGGTTGTATTGTCCGCATTCACTTGTACTATTTTGTTGCTCACTAACGGTTCGAAGCTCTTTAGAGCTAGGTGCACAGCCAACAGTTCTTTGCAGTTTATGTGCCAGGACACTTGAAGAGCATTCCAAGTGCCTGACACTTCTCTCTTTCCCAAAGTTGCTCCCCAACCTTTTTCCGACGCGTCGGAAAACAATACAAGGTTTGGGCTCTGTATTTCCAGGGAAGTACCCTTGTTTTCCCTCAGTGGGAGTAACCACCATTCTAAATGGCGTTTCATCAGATCTGGAATGGGAAAACTGTCCGAGAGGAGTCCTGTCTTCATGTTCCACGAACTTCTGAGGAAGAACTGAAGAGGACGGAGATGAAGTCTTCCTAGATGAAAGAACTGTTCGAGCGAGGAAAGGGTCCCTAACAGGCTCAACCATTCCCTCGCCAAAGTACGTTCTTTCCTTAGGAAGAGAGAGACTTTTTCTAAACCTCTCGTTATTCTCTCTTGAGAAGGAAATACTCGAAAACCCCGAGAATCCATCCGAATCCCCAGATAGACCAAGTTCTGGCTGGGGATCAGTTGGGACTTCTCGAGGTTCACGAGTAATCCTAAGGTCTTTATCAGGTTTAGTGTCACAGTCAGGTCCTCCAAACACTGTTTCTCTGACTTTGCTCTGATAAGCCAGTCGTCTAGGTACAGAGATATACTGATTCCTTTCAGATGAAGCCATCTCGCCACATTTTTCATAAGGCTCATGAAAACCTGAGGCGCCGTAGACAGGCCGAAACACAAGGCTCTGAATTGGAAGATCCTTCCCCCCGTCATGAAACGGAGGTACTTCTTCGACGAAGGATGGATCGGGACGTGAAAATAGGCGTCCTGGAGATCCAGAGACACCATCCAATCCCCTTGGCGAAGAGCCGCAAGGACTGAAGCAGAGGTTTCCATGGAGAACTTCTGTTTCTGAACAAACTTGTTCAGAGCGCTGACATCCAGAACTGGTCTCCAGCCCCCGAGGCTTTCGCAACCAAGAAAAGACGATTGTAAAACCCTGGGGAGCTTTGATCCAGCACTAGTTCTATAGCTCTCTTGTCCCACATCTGATCCACCATTTGTTGAAGAGTATCTTTCAACACAGGGTCCTTGTAATTGGCGGACAATTCCCTCGGAGTTGACGTCAGGGGAGGATTGTCCAGGAAAGGAATGAGGTATCCCTTCTGAAGCACCGACATCGACCAAGCGTCTGTGTCGATGAGAGTCCAGGCTTCCGCAAATCCCCGGAGCCTGGCACCTACTGGTGTTTGGAGGAGCGCCACTTCACTTTCCCCTTTTAAAGGGGCGGAACGAGGCTCGACCTCTCTTCTCGGTCGTTTTCCTTTTAGCGGTAACTCTAGTGGGAGGGCCTCCTCGAAAGGGCCGAACAGGAGTAGACACTCCTTTCTTTTCTCCCACCATCACTGGTCTCTTCTTCCTGGAAGATTGCAGGAGAAGATCCTGTGTCGCTTTCTCCGTCAGAGATCAGGAAATATCCCTCACCAACTGTGAAGGGAACAGAAAATCAGACCTAGGGGCGAATAACAAAGCTGCTCTTTGCGAATGGGATACTGCTTTCGTCAAGAAAGCGCTAAAAACAGATCTCTTCTTCAAGAGACCTGCTCCAAATAAGGAAGAAACTTCCCCTGAGCCATCCTGTACCGCCTTGTCAATACAGGACAAAATTGCAAGGAGTACGTCCGGTTCTAGCCCTTCAGGGGCATGAGCCTTCTTGGACATCACCCCAAGGGACCAATCTAGGAAGTTAAAGACTTCTAGAATGTGAAAAAGTCCCTTGAGGAGATGATCCAACTCTGAAAGACCCCAAGTAATCTTAGCAGTGTGAAGGCTATGTCTCCTGGATGCATCTACCAGACTGGAAAAGTCAGCTTCAGCTGAAGCTGGGAGTGTGAGACCCATATTCTCCCCAGTCTGGTACCAAATCCCTCTCTTGCCCGTAAGTCTAGCGGGAGGCATGCAAAACACTGTCCTTACTAGCTCTTTCTTGGTTAGCATCCAGCTATCCAGCGATTGCAGAGCTCTCTTCATAGAAATCGTCGGTCTCATCTTCAAGAAAGCCGACGATTTCGGCGTCTTAGAGCATGAAAAAAGTGAACGAGGCGAAGGAGGAGCGGCAGGGATCAATGCATCTCCGTATTCCTGGAGTAGGAGAGCTGTCAAAACTTTGTAGTTAGACAGTCCTTCTTTACCGTGAGACTCGTCCTCTGAGTCCTCTTCCAAAATCGGATCAGAAGGAGAGGCCACCTGCCGTTCCGGGTCTTCCTGTTCAAAAACTCTCTCTACGGGAGACAAACTCCTAATAGGAGAGGGGCTGAGAGAGTGTAAAGAGCTCCTATGCTTGGCTGGCTCTTCGTACTTGGCTGGCTCTTCGCGCTTGGCTGGCGCCTTGCGCTTGCTGGCGCCTCGCGCTTGGCTGGTGCCTCGCGCCTGGCTGGCGCCTCGCGCTGGCTGGCGTCTCGCGCCTGGCTGGCGTCTCGCGCCTGGCTGGCGCCTCGCGCCTGGCAGGATCCTCGCGCCTGGCTGGCGTCTCGCGCCTGACTGACTCCTCGCGCTTGGCTGGCGCCTCGCGCCTGACTGGTGTCTCGCGCCTCTCAAAGCTCTCGCGCCTGACTGACGCCTCGCGCCTTTCTGGTGCCACATCCTTGTATGTCAGATGCTTGTCTGGCGCCTCTCGCTTGGCTGAATCCTCACGCCTGGTTGTTACCTCGCGCTCGGCTGAAGCTGCTGGTCTGGCAGACGTATCCCATCTGGGAGTATCCTCGTGCCTGTAAAGCGTTTCTCGCTTGTCTGACGCTCTAATCCTAGAAGACGCTTCTCGTCTGTAGGACGCCTCGCGCTTGACTGGCGCGACGCGCTTGTCTGGCGAATCAAAATCGTCCAAAGAGTCTCTATCCGAGTAATTCTCAAAAGACTCACGTCCCACAGGAGCCTCACTCCTGGCGGGAGAAGGAAGACGAGTCTTCTTGACTGGCAGTCTCACGTCTTTCTTACGAGGAGGATCCTTCGAAAGGACTCCTACCAAGGCGGATAGCTGTTCCTGCACCGCCAAAATGATCCTCTTGGAAGCCTCTCCTGCGTCTTCTTGAACGGGAGAGGGAGACCTCGAAGGAGTTTTGCCCACATCATGGGACGTCAAAACCCTCTTCGCCTTCTTGATGGAAGGAGGCGCTTCTTCCGAAAAGCGTTCTGGGCTTGAATCCAACACAGGATCTCTCCAGTGCCTTTTCAGGGGACCTGGACAAGTCCGAATCCCTTCCCCACCCTCGTTTAGGAGTGGGAGAAGCGGACGAAGAGAAGCACTCTCTGAGGACGCTTTTTCGATAGCGGTCCTGAGCAGTCTGTCTATATACAGCACCTGCTGAAGGGACGCCTGACCGGGGGGAATTCTCCACAACCTCCGTACGGCTTTCGACTTTCCTTCTCCTCTGGGCTTGGGAGCTTGGAAGAGGTCTAGGCCTGGGAGCGTCGCAGAGACGGTCAGACGCCCCCTCCACAACACTGGGGACACTCACTTCACTATAATCACTTTCACAGTCCTTACCTTTCATGGTAGCCATTTTGGATCTCATCCTGTGAAGAGTAGCTTTCAGTTCAGCAATTTCTGAGGCCGAATCTGAATGTAAAGCCAGTGAGGGCCCTGATACAGAATTAGAATCATAATTAAGAGAAGAGTTAGAATTATCCAAAGGCTCAATAGGCCTTGTACTACTACCCGCAATCTTAGATGCAGCCCTTCTGACTCTATCCCTTTCTAACTTCTTCAAGTAAGAAGTTAGAGTCTTCCATTCCTCAACATTCAACCTCTCACACTCATGACAGGTGTTAGAAATAGAACAATCAAAACCCCTACATTTGCGACATACAGTGTGAGGATCAACCGAAGCTTTCGGTATCCTCACCTTGCAGCCTACATTCACACACATTCTCACACAAACACTTGAATCAGACATTCTTGAAGAAAAATCAAAAGCAAGTCCAAATCCAGTCCACAGTAGCGAATGCCAAAACAACGATCCAGGTACGTCACCAAAAGTCCACAAAAAGATGATCAATTGTCTAGAAAAGCGAATTCCAGTCAAGAGGTGGCAGCAACGATGTTGATACCACCGGCGACAGAAAATATATGAGTAGAAAACGGGAATGGTTCCTAGTCCTGCCGCCCAGGGCAGGCCGGTAGATCACCTGACCTACCTGTAGCGAGTGGCGCGAAATTTGAATTTCTGTCGGGGACGACGGAGTCTTAGCTATGTATATATCTGACAGGTAAGTTGATTGTATGAAACCAAGTATATAAAAATTTTGTGTGGGTTTTTCTTAAGTTTTAACCTATAATATAGGCTGTTTTCAGCGTTTTTATAGGGGTTCCAACTATTCGCGGGTTCTAACTATTCACGGGGGGGTCTGGTACGCATCCCCCGCGAATACAGGGGGACCACTGTATAACCAAAAGTCTGCGACTTAAGGCACTAATAACTGGATTTTTGCGCCGATAACCGGTTAATGGCACCTCTGTTAGGTATCTATCAACACCATCACTATTATTGGTGCCGAAAACTGGAAATCGGCGCATTATGGTGCCGTAAATCACTGATTTTCGGTGCTAGACAAGCCCCCCGTAAAACCAGATTGCCAATCACTGGGGACTGCCTGTATAATATTTAGGCCAAAGGCCAAATGCTAGGATCTTTGAGGTCATTCAGCATTGAAAATAATGCTGAACCAATCGTTATGAGAGAGTGGAAAGTAAGATGGAAGAAAGAGAATATGAACAGAAATAAAGTACAAGGAATGAATGAGTTGCAGCTGGGGAGTGCTAACAAAAGCTCATCATTTTCCAGTGTGCATTGTTATTGTTTAGAATACAAAAAAAATTCTAGATAGCTTATGAAAGCTTTCAACAAGTGCATCGATTGTATATTTGTAATTTTTTTTGGCTATTTCTGGCCACTCTCTTTTAAAATGAAAAATATATGATCAGCAATTTAATGGTTATCTCTCATAGGTCATATTGAAACAATATAAGATTTGCGGCTGATATCAATAAATGGTTAAATTGCCATAAAAGAAGAAAAGAGCCTTCTCTTGAAGGCTGGAAAAAAGGAAAATATGAAACATTTCTAAAACTGGCAAGAGGAAAGAACAGAAGCATTGAAACTCAGCCTAAAATAGAAGCATTGAAACTTGGTCTATAATAGAAGCATTGAAACTTGGCCTAAAAAAGAAGCATCAAAACTCAGCCTGAAATACGGTTTGCTTTCTCTCATGTCAAAAGAAGATACCGTGCATCCAAATAACAAGAGTTAAAACATACCTTTCCAAGGGGTGTCCCATGGCGATGGTTGGCCCCGTGTGTTAACACCAACAGCTTGCCTATAGACGAAAGGATATTTGGGTGCCGCATGGTGGGCACAAGGAGCTCGCAAAGGCCGAGAGCGTATGTGAGTCTCTCGGCATTTTCGTCTTCGAGTAGTTCCTCGGTGTTCTCCACTTTTGCTATGTGTTCCACGTAGCTCACCACAATCGGCTCCAACAGTGGTTCGTACTGGTCGAAACTACCTGGAATCAAGACAGAATATAGAATTTAGGCCAAGGGCTGGGGCCTATCGGGTCATTCAGCGCTGAAATAGAAACTGACAGCAAGAGGAAAACCTCACACTTGCACCATGAATTAATTGTTAGGAGAGGGTGGAAAGTAAGATGAAAAGAGAATGTGAATGGATCTACGTACAGTAAAAAGAATGAAAGCGGTTGGAGCTAGGGGATGAAGGGACGCTGAAAGAGCATTAAGTAATGCGTGCAGTGCACACCATGATGGTACTACCCCTGTATGAGTCTTAGAATAAGGTTTGCTCGTTAAGAATTCTTAGAAGTAAACAAAAATTTGTGAACTTATTCTTAAGATCCCACAGTGTTCAGATTTCAGCCTTCCTCTGGGATATTACTCGCAAGTGATGCTGTAGACACTTCTAAATGCTAAACAGTTTTCATAAAAAACAATAATAATAATAATGTATTACTCAACTACAAATTACTATTTTTTCAGAGCATCCTATTGTTCAATAATTACCGTATCTTGAAAAACTACTGTACTCCTCTCAAACTTCAGCTCCTTTCTGGTTTCCATCTTAAATTAACCTGATATTCTTCAGTTCCTGGTAAACTTCAATTCACTTTCTTTTGTCAAAGCAACCAAATGAGTAACCAACCACTATACCCGATGTTCACCACACGATAGACAATGTTAAGTGTAACGATTGGTCGTTATTTGGTTGTAACAATCATTACGACTGTTCCACTGGTTCTACCCTCCAGTGTTTATCGTCACGGTGGCGAGGTGACTTCTGTCATGGACAACCGTAGTCAGGTTTTGGATAGTGATCTGAGAGGTTCTGGGCAACTCTCAGTTGTGAAGGCTAGAGGTCTGTGGTACCAGATTGACTTTGACGGGAGGATGAGGACCTCCCTGTCTGTGTGATATGGCTTCTTCATTGGTAGCAGCATGGACAGGTCTGTGGTAGCCAATACACTTCGACGGGAGGATGAGGATCTCTCCTCTGCATGTGTCTGTGTGATGGCTTTTCCAGTGGCAGCTTGATTTGTCAGTGTTTATTTTGTAAGCTACTTGGTGTTATCTGTTATTTATTCTACAGTTCATAAGTTATCATTATTATGCTGCCTGTTCATGTGTTATTACTATTGTTATTGTTCATGCTGTCTGTATTACCTAATTTTGGTGTTTATGAGGAATTTTTATTACATTGTTATTATTTTGGTGTCGAGCAGTGTTGGCTATGGGTAACAATATTTTGATATGATTATTATTAACATTATATTTTGGTGTCGAGCAAGTACTATTATGAGTTTTATAACATTGTTGATTTTGGTGTTGAGCAGTGTATGGCTCTGATATCAATATGGTGGTATGATTTTGTGTGATGGATGTCTGTTGATTCATTTACTGGTTTTAAATACACTGTTATTTTTGGTAATCAATCATTCTGTGTGTTTTGGTCACCCAAAACCTGGTCTCACTGGTAAATAATGTAAATTAAATTTGTACGTATAACAAATTAATATTAAGGGAATTTAATTGCGTTGTTCAGTTCTTCTCCTTGATTGGTCTCGCATTTTGTCAGTCATTCCAGTCCCATTTCTTGTTTTTATTTCAAACCTGCTGGTCTGCAATGATCGGCCATTACAGTACGATATTTATGACTGACAAGAAAAACCATTGATGAAAGTTATATGTCCCTCACTTCATAAAAACCTTTGAAATCTATTTTAAATTAGGTCCACTTTCCATAGGCATTAATACGATATCTACAACTGCATCCCAGTGACTCTAGAAATTTCCCATATTTCATGCCACTACAATACTATGATGTAATGGAATGGAATACAAAATTTAGACTAAATTACAAGAACTGGGACCTATGATGTCATTCTGCGCCGAGAAGGGAAATAATGAGTACTATAACAGTTTTTAAAGGTGTAACAAGAGGCAAACCTCGCAGTTGCACTAGGATATAATTGTTATGAGAGGGTGGAAAGTAAGATGGAGGCAAGAGAATATGAAGGGAGGCACAACAAAAGCACTGAAAGGGGTTGCAGCAAGGGAACGAAAGAGTCACTGCAAAGAACCTGCAGTGCAATGCATATGGTGCACTGAAGGGACTGACCCCCTAAGGAGGCAATAACACAATAAACAAAATTATTTGGGTTGCCAATGATAACTAAGCCTCAGCCCTCCAATTCGAGTCTTTTGAAAAGAGCTGAGAAAGCTTTAGCTACAATCCACATAATAATCTTCATATGCATTTGTATAACACCAGACTGTACCCCACACAAGTAAGAAAAAGTCAAAAGGAAATGTAAAAAAAAGACTCACTGATAAGGTGTGATGCATGTGTGCCAACGAAACTGTACAGGATTAGAATTCCTTTATGAACCTCCTTGGGAAGTTCCTGACATCCGTTCTTCTCTGCCTGCTTCAGAAAGTGGCGCATCACTTCCACTATGCCCTCGACTAAACCTGCGAACAATTTCAAAAATGTCTGATGAATTCGCACACGGGGACAATAATCTAATAAACGATTCATCAGTAAGTAAGATGCTGTATCACAGGTGAGGTTAGGTTAGGATTTTCTCATTTTTAGGCTATTAAAGATGTTAAATATAAATGCATACTCTGTGCACAGGCTGGTCCAATACTAAGAAAATGTTCCTGTTTAAGACTTTGAAAATCCAGTTAATGTAAAACAAAGGCAGAGATACCGTGTAGCAGCAAATTTACTATTTGCATATATATTTATGTCACTTAACTCAAAATTCTTCACCCTGATTAATGACAGAACATTGTCCTTGATCCAACCCTCCAAAAATAATTATCTAATTCTTCAACCTTCGTAAGCAACACACTGCCCAGTTATGCATCATGTCCTCAGTACCTTCAAACTGTTGTTGAGTCTTTCTCCTCTTGTAAATTATAAATTTTCTTGGAAGGAAGGTAGGCATATTACAGGGGAAGGGTCTAAATTAACCATTTTCCTATTTACAAAAATGCAATATGCAATACTAGCTAATCCATGACTCTTGCTTATGCTAAATGAACACTGAAATTAAGTGATAAAAACATATTCTTGTTTTTCTTGAATGGTTAAGAAAAAAGTCACGGTAGGAAACTATGTTTATGTGAATCAATAAAAAAGTTTTCTACCTTCACTAGGTCTTCTTTAGCTGAATAGGACCTCAGTGAAGTTTGAAAGCTCCCATTTTATTGTTATTCATTCAAACTTGGTTTCCTACTGTGGCTTATTTCTTGACCAAACAATGGAACTGATGTTCACTTCCTAATTTCTGAAATAGCCAGCTCCCTCCCTACCTTGCCTGTATTCTGAAGACAGAACAAAAATAAGGTAATTTTGACAAAAATAAGGACATTGTCTACATCAATAAGGTAGTTTGTAGAAAAAAAAAATTAATAAGGTAACTTTTAAAAAAACAAGGTACATAATTTTAACAAAAATACAGTAATATTTTTTACCTGATTCAGCATAATGAGCAGCCATATAGCCCTGGTCTTCAGGTAACCAAAGGTACAGCAAAATTTCAAGAAACTGAAATACTGAGCTGAGAAGAGTTTCTGAAAATAAGAGAGTAAAGATCATTAGAAAAATTGGCCTGCTTTGACTTTTCATCTACGCTGAAAGCAGTTTTGTAATATTGTATACACTTTACAAAAGTAGTAAAAAGCCTGCAAATGCTAAAATTTAGGACATAATCAGAACTGCATAAGCATTACAAGTTATACGAAGATTAGAATTCTTGTAACTGAACTACCTACAAAACAGCACTTAAATATGTATAAATATTATCATGGGAATACTAATGTGATATGTATAACATATAAACAGAGTAGTATCTGGCTACTATGCAGAGCAAAATATTTGCCATTAGGGGAAAAATTACATAGGTTATAGAGGCATTTTTCTATGCAAGTGGTAGGGGTTAAGCTAGTGTTTAAGAAGAAATTACCTTTACTTTATTCCTGTAAAGATGTGCTAATATAACGGCATAAAATAAGCTTTGCCTTCAACTAACTTTGACAATATATCACAAACACTACTACATAATGAATTTTGGACAATCAGTTCATAAAAATTCAACAAATATGTTGTACTACGGTCATGACTAAGATGTCTTACCACTCAAACTGTTTTTCAAAATAAATACCAGGGCAACTTTCAGTGCTTCATGCCCTTTGAGTGACATAATCAATGGGCACCCAGAGCGAGAACTTATCGGAATTCGGTGGCTCAGGTGCCAGAGGAGAAGCCGCAGAAACCGGAAAGCCTCGATGAGCGTCGGCACGTCGTCTGTCGTCTGTGGAAGGGCTAGGCAAGCGTTGAGCAATGCCTGATGGTTGATAATTCTTTTGCAGCCTGCGGGTTGGCAGCTCATGTTAGCTACGACCCCTACGACCACTTCCTGAAAGATAAAGATAGAATACAATAGTGCCGAGATGAAAATTGACGTCAAAAAGGTTTGAAAGGTGTAACAGGAGGGAACTTTGCAATTGCGCATGAAATAAATGTTAGAAATGGTGGAACATCTGATGGAAGAAAGAGAATATGAACGGAAGTAGAAAGAATGAAAGAGGTTGCAACTAGGGACTGAAGGGATGCTGCAAAGACCTTTAAGTAATGCCCACAGTACATCACGTGTGATGCACTAAAGGCACTATCCCACTATGGGGCTTGAAAGATAAAAACACTATACGTGAATGACAATGGCAACTGAAATGTCAGTGATTACAGCAAAGAATTTTCAACTAGTCATCCAGCTTGAGTTTGGTAATGTATGTGGTCAGTGACGATCGACAAACTGGTAATCAGATACAAAAATTCTTAAAGTACTCTTATGTATCATACATAAATACTATATTTCACTCTGCCACTAATGAACAATTAAAACTAGAGGTCCTCCATTGCAGATTCTAAGACAGCTGTATCACAAATTGCCCTGTCAGTCATCACAAACCTAGAAAAAACGTAACGTGCACTCACTCAAATGATATAGATTAAAATACTGTTTCAGCTTGGACTGAGCCCAGTATTTTAAGAATAACTATATACAATATTGCACCTTCCTTATTCTTGATATACATTCAGTCTGTAATCTCCCTAAGTACCTTTTAAACACTGCATATTGTTACAATTTGTATCCTTCATTCATGATGCTTAGGTGATCCAGTTGAATCTCCATAGTACAAATTGAAATGAAAGACTTTAAAGAGCTTACCGTTAGCCTTGGTGCGCGTGACATTGTGATTATATCCGTTGCCAACTGTAAAATGTCAACTGCTCCGAGGTCAAGAAGGTGGATTACCACATCAGGTTCCACTGTCATGTCCCACAACTGGCAGGCAGCACTTTCAACGTCTTCTGCTAATTCCAATATGGGCGGTCTCTCCTCCTCCAAACCGTTAGCCCCTTTTGCCTTGAAAAGGAAGCTTTTATTCACTAAAATTACAATGAAACCTCTGTAGAGTAAATCAACAAGACAGTAGGGTCAAGAGTTTGATACATATACTAATTACAGTAGTACCTCAACCGACACTTTGGGAGTCGGGCTTTCCAATAAGCAAACAAATCTGTTATGTAACAAAGACACTTTTGCTAAAAGCCTGCATTTGAATATATTCTAGATATCTTACAGCTAACAGCATTTCCATATACGTACTGTACTTCCTAACTTAACCTAACTTGTGCTTTAAACTTAAAACATTCGATTTTAGTTTTATTGTAAAATGTCTCAAATCTATGATGGTAGCAGAGTGAAAGATAATCGCAACATTGCAGCTGATAAGTACAGAAGGCTGCTAAGTTGATGTCTGTTTGGATGAGGCAATTTTTATGAATTGCCTCTCATGATAAATTAACCGTCATGCCTCACCTATCAATCATGAACACAATCAATTATCAACTAACCTTCAAAAGACCATAAGTATATTGTAAGTAAAAGGACCATCCACTTACTCCAATACACTAAAATGTTTTATAAGCATCCAATTACCTCCTTAGAAGGTTCCTCTGTGTCCATATTCTTGGAATCCTCATTTTCCTGGCTGAAAGCCACATCTGGAACGGGTTCGACTTCTGAGGCTAGGTAGTACGGCAGTGCCTGAGAAGGATGGGAGGTATTGGCAAAGTTGCTAAAATGTTTAATGCGCATGAAATGATTAATTTACTGAAATTGTTACACATCCTTGCTGCTTCCTCAATAAAAAGTGTGACACTAGCAGCATTTGTCAGTAGCGATGTTCTAAGGGCCAAACCTTAAAAATAAAAAGCTAATACGTACATAAATCTTTTGAATTTCGGTAATAAATTTAGTTCTCGGGACAATTATTTTTCTATTACTCTTCTCAAGGAAAAGTTTCAATACCTAGTAAATATCACAGCAGGTTTGAAATGCATATCAGTTATATTGCAAAAAATTGAGTATTTTAAGGTACATTTTGGCTTAAGACTAAAAAATAAATAGGTAAAACATTCAACCAACGACTTTTCCTACAGTTTCACACTCAAATTCATATGCTAAACAACCCAGTTGCAATACCTAGTAAATAGCAGATCAGATTCCAAATGCATAAAATTATATTGCAAAAAACATTGAATAAAACACTTAACCAATGAGTTTTTGTATATATTCATGCTTAAAATCATGTACTGTACACCCACCTGAGTGATTACAACCAGAGTGTTTAGCACCCAACGCTGTGTGTAGGCAGTGTTTCCAATCGCATCACCACGGAGCATAGCACAAACATCTTCACCCAATTCGGCCGGTGGTGGCGGGTTAACTAGACTCTGGAACGTCAGATGAAGGACCATCAAGTAAAATGATTGAGAAAATAAAAAATGGACAATTCTAGTAAGAATATTGTTCAAGTGGATTAATTAGTAGACTGAAACATCAGATGAAGGACCTTTAAGTAAAATGATTGATTGTAAACTTACTAAATAAGAAAATGGACGATTCTAGCAAGAAGACTATTCCAAACAAAGACAATCCTCCTACTAGGACCTATGAGGAGGTCATTCAGTGGTGAGATGGAAATTGAGAGTAAGAAGGGTTTAAAGGCATGACAGGAGGAAAACCTTTAGCAGTTGTTGTACTATGAAAGAAAGGGACACCGCAAAGAATCTTGAGTAATGGCTATAGTGCACTGATGGCATTACCCCTCTACGGAGTAATGAAAGGGATGAAAATTGATAATCCAACTTTAATATGTTGCAGGGTCTTATGTTATCAGTCTTCTACAAAATCTGCGGTTCTAAATAAACACGGGGATGAAATCATATCGGCAAAGTACCACAGAAAACTCTAAAATATACAGAAATCTTTGTCGCAATTAAATAAATACAGTTCGTGGACTCACTTCCTCAGCGCCGCTGTCGTTCCTATCCGGAGACTCCCTCTTCTCGCCCAGATTCAACTCTTCTGATCCCCGGGCCGACCTGACGACACAAGGAGACGAACTCTTTGATTTGGGCAGGCCCTCTGCCGAGTCTGAAGCCGCGGGCAAGTCGTCAAGTTCATCCATAGCCTCAAGAACTCAGGGATGCCTGAAATACATATGCATTTTCAATTTCACATTAAAAATATTATAATAGGAATCTTCGTTCCATATAAAAAGGGTGCATCTTCTGAATAATAACAATAATGATACTTCAGCCACATTATTTTTATTTGGATACGAAGAGTTTAGAATACTATAACGTCGAAATACATGGTTATCTGCGGGGCTCCCGTTCTCAGCATGGAGCTAATAGGCGAAAACCGCCATTTATTGCAACCTGGCGATTTATGGGGCTTATGGCTCTCTTAGGTAAGTTATGGTGCCAAAACTATTATCGGCACCAATGACCGAAACTTGGCCGTTTTGGTGCCATAAACCGTCAATTTTATGGCCCTAGGCAAGCACCATAAAACTGGATCGCTATTAACCGAGTCTCGCGATAACAGGGAACAGCCTGTAACTGTAACTACAGTAGGCAAGTAATAAAATGAAAGCGTTTGTAAAATAAGTACTTTGCTGTAATTCATATTAAAGACTGCAATAAAATTACCAGTAATTTCTTACATAAAAACACAGCGATACAATTAACCTGGGAATTGCAGTTTAAAGTGCTTGTGACTCCGGAAACAATGGTAATAGGTCTTGCTGTGTGTCAGATCTTGAATCCCCACACTGATATAGTTCGACATTTATGAATTCAAGGTTAGCTGCTAGTAACATCCATAATAAATGGCCATTCATAAGTGTCCTGTCTATTAGAAAATGGCCTATATAACTGCTTTACTGATAGGGGTGCTTACAGATACTGTTTGACAGTTCTAAACTTGCGTTAATTTTCAGTTAAACCCAAACATAGGCCTATGAGTCGTCACTGAAAATTCAAATGTTTTAAAAAAAGTCACATAGAAAAATTTCAATTCTATAAATATTCAATTTAATTTCTTAGACTACAAATGGCAATCGTTATGCTTAACCTGGACTGATTAGCTGTTGTGCAATTCTTGAGTAGGGCTCGGAATACTCCTAGCTTTCTGCCTAACTTGTTTTAGTTAAAAATGCAAGGTTATAATTGTCTGTATGGTGCTTTAACGTTGCATAGAACCAGTGGTTATTCAGCAACGGGACCAATGGCTTTATGTGACTTCCGAACCACGTCGAGAGTGAACTTCTATCACCAGAAATACACATCTCTTGCTCCTCAATGGAATGGCCGCAAATCGAACCATAATGTTACTGATTATATTTACTAAAAGGGAAACAACTGACTGGACTAGTGGATCCAGTTTCCACCGGGTGTGAAGCCACCCTCCGAAAGAGTACTTTAACACGTCCTGACACCGGAGATGGGCATCAGTCACGAGTTGCTGGTGGTGAGAGCAGGAGCTCGAGACCTCTAGTACTCTCCTTGTGAAGTAAGTATTTTCTCCAAAGTTAGAAATTAAGGTCATATTTTAAGATTAAACAGAGGTTAATGAAAGTCTGGCTCTAGGCAGTGCACACATACCTCCATGGCTTTCGAAATTTTTACTTACAACTCCGAATATTTAGATGATTGACGCCATCTCCATGTTTGCGGAATCGCTTGTGTCAATAAACTTCCCATTCCATGTGCTAAATCCACAGACCAATTGTACCCATAGACACTGGGGCACTTTCTTCACAAAAATCGTAAACAATGACTTCCAACCACTACTTATCCAAGAGAACTACGATTTTTGGTAGAAGAAGAAGTATGCGCTAGGTAATTAATTAAATGAATAGTAAAACGGCAGTATAAGGTCGCGAATTGCATAAATTTTTTACATATTCATGATTATTAATTTGAAAATATTCGTTGCTGTAAAAGTAACGATTCCTGACTCAGATATCAACAGTTTTGCTTGTGAACAGTACCTACGGTGTTCTTCGCGCTCTTCTATATTTTAATCAGTGTTGTCAATCGGTATGCGTTTACCCTCCAAACTGGGTATAAGACTTACACAAAACCGGGGAAATAAGTGAAATTAGCGTATCTATTTGTAGTATATATACATATTACAGCAATTTTATCATTACTGCATTACTATGACAACTGGAATTCATGGAAACAGTTTGTAAATGCATCGGCGTATGTGTGAAGCTCCACTAGATTGGGGACGATGAGTCATTTTGCAGCCTGCTCGTATCTACTTTAGAAATATCTGTAATTTTTGGAGGTTAATTTGGTTGCAAAAAAGGGATAATAGACATGAATTAAATAAACATTTTGAAGTAACAAAGTAAACTCAAACCAAATAATGAGTAAAGTAAACAATCAAGGGAATAAAGCTTTGCACCTCATAAACCGTGTACTCGTGTGCTGCCCGTCACTGTGTTTGTGGAGTTAGCGCTTAGGAACAACGAACCACAACGTGGTTCAAGTGCAATTTGGAGTGAATTAAGACCAAAATGAGTATAATTACAATCAAATAAGCACTGTGGAGTTTCAGTTGTGCTAACATTGAGGATAAAACCACCGATTACAAGGTAAAAATGAATTTCAGCTCAAACCATGATCCCAGGAATAAAAAGTTTCATACTTTCACGAATATAGGCAACAAAATGTTATTTTATTGTGCTGATTACAACTGCAATCTTGAGTAAGATCAATAAAAGTTACATATATACGCTAACATTGTTCAAATGAGTGCTGGGAAGGCTGGGGAAAGATGGTGGCTCCTGCGCTTACAAATGGCACGTTACGTGGGTGCTGCCATATTGGATTTCAAAACTGCCTTGAAAACATATTTTACGAAGACCTCACATGCTTAATTTAGTTCATATGGCGGTTTCATATATCACATTATATTGACGAAACTTCAATCTTTTGAATGGTATGCTTAAAGACGTAATTGTATTCTTGTTTCACCAATTAAATATCGAGCGAATAAGGCTGATCCATGCGATGACGATGGATCCACTGCTGTGTTTCCCCCTATATTAAGTTATAGCCTAAATATTACATTTTAAAGCAGGATTTCCCATAAATTGGGCATCGTGTCGACATAGAATAGGCCTAGCATTGCACGGCCACAGAACTGAGAGAGAGAGAGAGAGGAGAGAGAGAGAGAGAGAGAGAGAAGGCCTAAGGATGAGAAATAAGAAGAGAATACAATAGATATAACTAAAAACAGGCCAATAAATCGCTCTTATAGTCCTAACCTTGTAATAAAACCAAACTTTAGTAGGCATATGTATGAGATGTATAAGAAATAGAAAGAATAAAATAGAAATTATACAAATACGCCCGTAAAGTTACGTGGCTCATACTAGTATAGGCATAAACTTTGTCATACTTTTTAATATATATATATAGACTAGGCCTAGACTTCAAAACATAAGATAAGGCGACAATACAAATTTATAGACAAATCTAGGTATAAGATTATCGAAGAGTTAAAGGGCCTAAAATGGCTTAGGCCTATTGCCGGGACTTTTAAGGGTTAAACGAACTTTGAAGCAAGTTAGGCTACCTGAATAGATGTATAATATGGTTAACCTAACCTAATCCTTCGAGATATATATATAGTCTAACGAGGATAATATAGGCCTACGATACATCTATCGAACTACATAGGCCTACGACCATAGGACTGTGTAGACCTACTACCTAGCAACCAGAGACGTAAGTTATTTTCTAGTCTAACAGCCCTATTTTAGCCCTAGTAGCCTTACATATTTATAGTTTTGGCGTCAGGGATTCAAATACGGTTAAAAATACTTACGGAAATAAATTCCATATTCACAAATTAGACGTTTTAACAAATGGCTTCCATTTGGGAGCACCAAAGGCCTCTGGCCCGCTATCCCTTGCCTTGACGTTACCGATTTAATTAAAACGTCCTTATTTTCAAAGATTATTGGATATTTGTTTTAAAATATGATAATTTGATTTAATTTCATGTCCGTTTTTATGTTAAATAGACGATTTATTTTATTTAGAGTATTTCAAAT
Organism: Macrobrachium nipponense; assembly: GCF_015104395.2. NCBI lineage: Eukaryota > Metazoa > Arthropoda > Malacostraca > Decapoda > Palaemonidae > Macrobrachium > Macrobrachium nipponense. Next base: position 7,270,902 of record NC_087223.1, read on the forward strand.
TCCGTTGGCGGAATTATGGCTCGTTATCCCTTACTTTCATCTAAATAACCTATTCATCTCAAATTCGCTTATTTCAATGGATTCATATACATTGTTATGCATTTATTTTAATAAAAGTGTGATAATATAGTTTATTTTAATAAAAGGCACTTAAAATTTAATCTATTTTAAACATATTTTTTACAATTTCAGGGTTCAATGTTTTGGCATAGGTCTGAGTGACATAGATGGTCGTCAAATGTTAAATTCATTTACATAAAAAAAACAATGTAGTTATTTAATTCTACGTTATTATTTGATGGTATTAAACTAATAATTAACATTTATCAGCAAAACCCAATGTCAAATAAAATCGAGAAGAAGAGTTTGATTAAAATGTTAAAATTATTTATTTTGGTCATATGCAAATCAGCCCTCTTATCAAAAACTCGTAAACATATAAATAATATAATATAACATGGCAATACAATTCACAACATTTAATTTACAACATTATTTTAAACACAATTGCGCCTAAATTTATTGATAAATTGAGGATTTTTCACCCTCCAATGGAACTTTTGGGGCTAAAACTACGCAGTTCTGACAAACGAAAGAATAATCATAGGAGACTTCGTTAAAATACTTTTTAAAAATCAGCATTCCTCAGAAAACCTCCTGCTGGTTGAAAAAGTTGAAGACACTCATTGGACAAGAATTTGAGTACTCGTGGGAACAAGGAGATAGGCCTACAGCACTCCTCCCAGTTTCAGCTGCGTAGTGGTATGCCTCAAGGTATCCTTCTTCCCCTTCTCTTGGCCTGAAATACAAGAAGAGTGAGAATATGAGAGGAATGGGCGGGTTTAATAATAACGTACATGTGCCCAGTGAATTTCTTTACCTGTTCAATGACCAGTGTCACAGTACCTCAGCTCTTCTGTGGAACTGTGTGGAGTGAAACTGTGAAACAATCTTCTCAGATACACTGAGAGCCATGATACCCTGACCTTGAACTTTGTGATCACTCGCTCAGTTAAATGCCAATGAGTAATATTTTCATTAACAACGATAATAAACTATCAAATGTATTATTTTTCACACTGATGCTCCATTCAAAACCCGAATTCTTGCACCATCTACAAGATACACAAGACTTAAACACCATCTCTTGGCATTTTGCCACTAAATCTGGCACCAACTGGTAAAAAATCTTGGTAAATCCGATGTGCCTATTATCTAATGAAAAACACACCAATAAACACATACAGTTGCAATTTTGTTACTACGACAGTGCCACACTTTGTTAGCAAGATACTACAAGGGGCTACAGACAGCACTTGTCAACTTCTTCAACATCCGGTTCTCTCCCAGAGGAATATTTTCTGTGTCCCCTTCTCTATATTATTTGCAATAAGTAACTATAAGAGATTTCCTAAGTTTTAACTTGGGAAATGTGTAATATTATTTTGGTACTAAGCTTAAGAAGAATTTCTTGAGTCACACAGCAAGATACTAAGTTTAATACGGATTTTTTTTTTTTTAGTTGAGTTGGTTAGTGTATATTAAACCAGCTTCAGGGCTGCACGGCCTAATTTGGACTTCTGGACTCTGTTCAGACAACCAAGATGACAAAAATAATTGGCCTGATAGAGCAACAACCTTTAAAACTAATATGTGTAACCAATGCAACTTCAAACGGACAGAATTCGTACAGAAATCAAGACATATGATTAATACGACCTGGGGTATCGTAAATAATCAAAGAATGTGTATTTATGATTAAAAAACCCAGCAGATAACAGCACTTCTTGCTTGGAAGTTTGAACAATATTGTAAAAAAAACTAAGAGAATTATTAAATTATCTTAGCTTACATGGAGATAATTTAATACATAGACTACAATTTGTGCCTCCGTTAATTAAATGCAAATGTTCCAAGACTGTTTTGACGAATTATATTTAAAAAAAAAACTGAACAAGACAAGTCCTGCAAAACTGTCTAGAACTCACGTAAACATCTCAGAAATCAGCTCTCCAATTATGGTCCACTCTCGGATTGGGAAACGGTTTATTTCGCAGATAAACCTGAGTAGACAGGACTTGCCATCTACGCCGTACTCGTTGGTGAGTCTAGATTCCACATACTGGTAGATGAAGAGCTGGTCGTCGGCAAATCTCCTGGTGTGTGGAAGAAAAAAGAAGAAGAATGGTTTGTTTGCTCGAGTCTTCTACTTTTTGTTGTTATCACTATATAAATGAGGTCTTACAAGCTAAAGATAGAGGACATATAAAGCCCCACACCTTTTAGTGTGTGGTAGAAAGAAGAAGAATAGTTTGTTTACACGAGTCTTGTACTTCTTGTTGTTACTACATAATTAGACCTCACAAACGAAAGGTAGAAAGAAGAAGAATGCCTTGTTTACATGATTCGTCTTCTTCTTCTTCTTGTCACTGCATAAATTAGACCTCTCAAATGAGAGGTAGTAAGAGGAATAATGATTTGTTTATTATTATTCAGAAGATGAAACCTATTCATATGGAACATTAAGCCCACCAGAGGGGCCATTGACTCGCAATTCAAGCTTCCAAAGAATATGGCGTCCATTATGAAGAAGTAAGAGGAAGTTGGGAAATACAGAAAGAAAATAAATGCACAAATTATCAAATGGAAAAGATGTATTAAAATGCACGTAGAATAGTGCATTAGGACAGTGATGCATTGCACTTTCTCTTGAACTTCTGTTAAGTTGCAATTACACGAAACCCCCTTCGAGGCTGTTCCGCAGCTGTCACTTCCAATACCACTCACCTGTTCATCCTATTTTGCTGCTTGAGGACGTCCAGGTAGAGCGTAATGGTGCATAGCATGACAGGTATGTTCCTGGGCGTCGGGATGCCATTGCCGTCGGCGTCCGAGAGAACAGGGACGCCCACGAAACTCGAGAAATTGACTATTGTTGTGTTGAGTGGCTGGACTATGGAGGCCATGATTATAACTGAGGGAATAATAATAATAATAATAATAATAATAATAATAATAATAATAATAATAATAATAATAATAATAATAATAATAATAATAATAATAATAATAATAATAATAATAATAATATCAGGAGAGGGATCTTCCAGGGCGACTCACTGTCCCCACTACTCTTCGTAGTAGTCATGATTCTCATGACAAAAGTACTGCAGAAGATGGATGCCGGGTAACAACTCAAGAAAAGAGGCAACAAAATCAACCATCTGATGTTCATGGACGACATCAAGCTGTATGGTAAGAGCATCAAGGAAATAGATACCCTAATCCAGACTGTAAGGATTGTATCTGGGGACATCAGGATGGAGTTTGGAATAGAAAAATGCGCCTTAGTCAACATACAAAAAGGCAAAGTAACGAGAACTGAAGGGATAAAGCTACCACATGGGAGCAACATCAACCACATAGATGAGACTGGATACAAATACCTGGGAATAATGGAAGGAGGGGATATAAAACACCAAGAGATGAAGGGCACGATCAGGAAAGAATATATGCAGAGACTCAAGGCGATACTCAAGTCAAAACTCAACGCCGGAAATATGATAAAAGCCATAAACACATGGGCAGTGCCAGTAATCAGATACAGCGCAGGAATAGTGGAATGGACGAAGGCAGAACTCCGCAGCATAGATAAGAAAACCAGGAAACATATGACAATACACAAAGCACTACACTCAAGAGCAAATACGGACAGACTATACATAACACGAAAGGAAGGAGGGAGAGGACTACTAAGTATAGAGGACTGCGTCAACATCGAGAACAGAGCACTGGGGAAATATCTGAAAACCAGTGAAGACGAGTGGCTAAAGAGTGCATGGGAAGAAGGACTAATAAAAGTAGACGAAGACCCAGAAATATACAGAGACAAGAGAATGACAAACAGAACAGAGGACTGGCACAACAAATCAATGCACGGACAATACATGAGACAGACTAAAGAACTAACCAGCGATGAAACATGGCAATGGCTACAGAGGGGAGAGTTCAAGAAGGAAACTGAAGGAATGATAACAGCGGCACAAGATCGGGCCCTAAGAACCAGATATGTTCAAAGAACGATAGACGGAAATAACATCTCTCCCATATGTAGGAAGTGCAATACGAAAAATGAAACCATAAACCACATAGCAAGTGAATGCCCGGCACTTGCACAGAACCAGTACAAAAAGAGGCATGATTCAGTGGCAAAAGCCCTCCACGGGAGCCTGTGCAAGAAACATCAGCTACCTTGCAGTAATAAGTGGTACGAGCACCAACCAGAGGGAGTGATAGAAAACGATCAGGCAAAGATCCTCTGGGACTATGGTATCAGAACAGATAGGGTGATACGTGCAAATAGACCAGACGTGACGTTGATTGACAAAGTCAAGAAGAAAGTATCACTCATTGATGTCGCAATACCATGGGACACCAGAGTTGAAGAGAAAGAGAGGGGAAAAATGGATAAGTATCAAGATCTGAAAATAGAAATAAGAAGGATATGGGATATGCCAGTGGAAATTGTACCCATAATCATAGGAGCGCTAGGCATGATCCCAAGATCCCTGAAAAGGAATCTAGAAAAACTAGAGACTGAAGTAGCTCCAGGAATCATGCAGAAGAGTGTGATCCTAGAAACGGCGCACATAGTAAGAAAAGTGATGGACTCCTAAGGAGGCAGGATGCAACCCGGAACCCCACACTATAAATACCACCCAGTCGAATTGGAGGACTGTGATAGAGCACAAAAAAAAAAAATAATAATAATAATAGTTGTGCATTTCAATTTCTACAAAAATACACAATGTAGCTACAGGGACACTGTCAATTCTTTTAAGCAAATACGCCTCACTTCTACAGAAAAAAAACTCAATTTTCTTAATTAGTAATACTCTACATTTCTACATGGAAAACTCTTTTGCTTAATAAATATACCCAACTTCTTAAAACAGGAAAAATTCATTCTTTCACAAAAAAAATATCGTATGCACAAACACATTCCACTGCTTTCAGTCGACCCCATCAAGGAAAAACTCCTTTTCCAAGCATGTTCTCTTCATGGCCCTGTAAAAAATAAAACCTCACCCTCTAACCAAACGAGTCTCCAAGAACTCACCTTGCGAGACCTCCTCACGTGTTGCTTCTTCTGCCTCGTGAAGTTGAGAAAGCAGGACCAGATGTGAGAAACTCAGAAGTGGGGCATCTATCACACTCAAAAGAAGAGAGGAGGGGAGGAGCTATGGGAGAAAGCTCTTCTGAGAGAGAGAGAGAGAGAGAGAGAGAGAGAGAGAGAGAGAGAGAGAGAGAGAGAGAGAGAGAGAGAGAGAATTTGCAGGGGTAATACTGTTCCTCCTTGGGAAACATACGTCTCAGTTGAAACCAGTTCTTTTATAGTTTTCCTTCTTGTGCTGAGCTGGTAATACCTTTAAATAAGCCTCACAATAGAGGAAACGGTTTCGTCTTTTATTCCAGCATTGGGATTTAAGGCTTACAATTGTACCTATTGTTCCTAAATGTATGCAGAAAATTTGGCAAAGCAGGGAGATTAAAAAGTCAATTTTAATCTATCTTTCAACTGGTGAATTATACGAAACAAAGAACCGTTTGCAAGAATGAACTTTCTCAATGTGGAAGATTCGGATCTTGGCCACCTGAAAATTGAAGCAAATTACTTTTTCTTGACACAGACGAGTGAAACTCCCCGTTTCCCATCCATAGAAAAGGAGGGGGAAGACACACATTTCAACCACTTCTCACCCCCTCACAAAAGTCCCTTGTCACACGACAATTTCTCCGCAATTCTTACAAGCCTCTCTTTCATCCTACAAGGAGGTAACGCCAGCTAATTTGGGCAGGAACCACCTTTTAGGCAGCCTCCCCTTCGTGTCAGCTCATTCATATTACCTCCTCGGCGTCTTGTTTGTTTTTCCAGCGACTTACAATAGGTTGGTTTCGTCTCCATTCCGAAATGCAGGAACCTCTCCCAGCAGCTCCTAGGTGTGTGACGTGACGTCACGAATGTAAACAAACCGAGTGGGCGTTGCCCCCACCGGCGTAATTCGAGGAAGGTAATGATTCCTTCCTTGTTCATTTGGGATTAATCTCACCTTGGTGTGATTTACGGTTTCGCCTTCTCTTTGGATAATAACTTTCCCTTTTACTTAATGACGTTTTCCCCCTTTCTATTATTCCTAGCTTCTCTCATATAAACGATACAACTGTTGGCATTATTATTACAAAATGGTATTTTATAGTAATAACAGTTACTGCATTGATGCTGTTACCCACATTCTTCGTATTAATTAACAGTTCTGCAAGAGAGAGAGAGAGAGAGAGAGAGAGAGAGAGAGAGAGAGAGAGAGAGAGAGAGAGAGAGAGTTTTAAAGATTTTGGGGGATACAAAAGTAACTTTTGGGAATTGTTTTACTTAGATCACCAATAATAATAATAATAATAATAATAATAATAATAATAATAATAATAAATAATAATAATAATAATAATAATAATAATAATAATAATAATAATAATAATTGAAGTTTTGGATGTTTATATGGAAGATAACTAGCAAAATATGACAGAGAAGACGAATCAGTATAAATGCACAGCATTATTTAAAGACAGAAAGCACTAGTGCAAATGCATAGCATCATTTGGAGATCAACAAAGACATAAGCACAAATGCATAGCATCATTTAGACACACACACACACACAAATAGGCTATAAGTGTCCCATGACACAGCACAAAGAAGACAGTTTGAAAGAGAATCCAAAACTCAGGATGTAACTCATTTTGGGAAAGATATCTCTCGTCATTATTAACTTCAAACATACAATACCCTAATAAGGGCTGCATGACTTTCCAGGGGTATATGTGTTTTCTCAGAGGAAAAGTTACCATCCACAGATGGGTGTGACGATGAGTGCTCCCAGAGTGGGCGGGGCCTCTAATACAGGCTCCGCCCACTCTGGGCCAGAGTGCTTTATCCTAGCTAGACTTGAAGAAAGCTTGAAGACAGTTGAATGAATCAGTTGTGAATCTGCTTTGTGTGAGTGAAGATACGTTTTGGTGTCAAGTGAATCTCTTCTTATGAATTGACTGAACTGTTTTGTCAAAAGGCTTCGTATAGCATTGACCGCGTCGCTTTGTAAGTGTTACACAGAATAGATTAAGCATGATTTGTTAAATTTAGAGAAATTATTTGCTGTTTTTATAATTTGCCAAACTAGACAGCATTGAGGATAGTTTCTTTACAAATGGGACACATTTAGTGTGGAAAGATACCTTTTAAAGTAGGAACAGTGCAATAAAAACTTATAAGAATGGTCATTAATGACACGTGAAAACCCTCTGCAAACACTGAGCCACTCACCTCGTTTATCTAAACCTTTATCCTCCTTTCTGACACTTCTGAGGCATAAAATCTTTATCTAGTTTTCTCATACTACACTTCATCTTGATAGTTTGAAACTTCTTTCCATTTACAATCAAAATTCACACATCAACTCCATCAAGGAGAGTTTGGCTCACCTGTTTAACATTCCAAATGCTACAGAACATCTCAGTAGCCTTATTGTTCACCAGGAAGTCAATCAGACCAAAATAGGCCTGAAGGTACAGTCTTTATAAGGGCTATGATGTAATTCCCTCAATGCCGAGCTAGTGAAATATCTAGCAGGATCTCAAGATTTTAGTCCATCAGCAGGCCTAAAAGAGAACTGAATTATATCAATGCATCTCTAAAGTCCAGTACATTTATTTTTCTATCTTAAACTGACAGAAATTTCTCTCTGTAGTAGCTTTTATGTAAAGGGTCATTACAATACTTCTCATTTCTACAGATGGGGTAGCTACGAGGAACTTGACACCAGCACAGGCCTTCATAAAAAATGGTCTCTTTTACCAATCGAAACCATCAACTTGATTTTCTTGTCCCGAGAGAGTTGGGATTATGTGTTTCGGTTACCCCAGATGTCCAGACTGTGGAATTGGCTAAAGCAACCAGTCAGAAGTCTCTAAACTCACATCTTAATCGATTTCCTTACAGAGAAAACCCTCCTCTCTTTTAGAACGAGCAGAGGCCTGTCTCACAACCACCATGACGATAGACATCCTGTTTAACCCACACATCGTGGTAGGCCGTTCAGGCCAATCTGGTACATCACGACGCAGCTCTCAGTTCCCCTGCGCGACAAGGAGTTTGAAGCCGTGCAACTGTCCTCGGCCGTAGCCTTCTTGTTCCGCTTGCAGATCCAACTGTACAACGTTTTCAACAAGCAGTCCAGGCGTGGAAGGTGAGTTTAAGTGGCAATTACTGACATTCTTCCAATTTTACCCTCCTCTGCTCAACAGGACTGGTAGGATGGCCTAAGATTCTGATAACGGAGGGAGTTCAAGTCGAGAATCTCCTGTCGTAGGCCTTCCAAGTGGCTCATGAGCCAAAGAACAGTATCACTAGGACTCTGGACAGCCCAGACAGAGGGAGTTCACTTTGAGAATCTGCTGTCGTTGACCTGCCAAGTGGTTCAGGAGCCAAAGAACAGTACTACTAGGACTCTACATAGCCCAGACCAAAGGAGTTTACTTCGAGAATTTTCTGTCATAGACCTGTGGAGTGGTTCACGAGTCAAAGAACACCATACCACATTGCACGAGATGTCGGCAACGCTGGACCAGCAGACTGGGACTGTTTTCTTCTCTTACTCGGCTCCTCTGTACCAAGTGGAGCAGCCTAATGGATCCAAACAGACCTTTGCTCTTTATAGCATAACCCTCGGTGTGCTGTTCTTCCTGGAACACTTGTTCTACGAGAACAATGGCGGCAGCTCAGGAAAGCAAGCGAGGTAAATCTTTTTGCTTGTGGATGATAAGTTGTCTTTGGTAAGCTAAAGTTTTATGGATGTCTTGTGTCATTTGGGTCAAAGCAATGAAAATTAAAAGCGTTTGTAATTAGGGTTTCAATATTAGTGTGACTATCCATAAATGTTTGCAGGTATACTGTAGGTATCATCGATTCATACATTTTCCTGTACTTATATGCCCATAATTAATTTGATAATTAAATAATCAAGTAATTTTAAACATGAATTTTACCGAGGACAAAATATGATGTAGGAAAATGGAATCTTAACACTGTGAAACAAACAATAAGGCTAATATCTTCGTTATTTGGGACAAATCTAGAGGTTTTTACCAGGAAGATTAAGAGTCACTTATCAATATTCCTATTTGTAGACCCATCTCATTAAAAATGACCGTGATATAAGAGAGGAAGTAGATGATAGCCCCTACACTTGAGAGGTGTGTGCTATCTCAAAGCTCAGGCTAAGGTACATTAATTCTGCATGCATATACAGGGGCAGGGTAGATGGCAGCAAGTCTAAAAGGCATAAGTCATTACCTGAAGACTGTATGACTGCTCACTGAATTTCATGTCCCACTTCTTCCTTCAGAAGCATCCAGCAAGACCAACTGGAACTCTTTCTGCAGTTAGAAGACAACATATCCACCCTGGGCTTCGACGGCCACTCGTGCATCCTGAGGTTCATCTGCGAGTTGCAGACGAACAGATTCTCCAGGTCTTCGATGCTCGGGGAACTCTTCACCCTGATGTTCACGTGAGTTGACTGATTCCACGATCGTTTGTGACTGCTAAAACTGGCCGAGAGCGTGGGATGACTGAGGAAAGAGAAGTTGGTGGAATGACCACATAATTCTGAAATGCTGTGAGGACGGTGAGATTAGGACTCGTAGTTTGTTGTTTTGGAGCCGACGCTAAGTATCAGTAACCGACATCACCTCAGCCTTCTGTCTCGCTGCTGATTGGCTGATGCCCTGGTGGGCATCAGCTTTCAGCCAGCCACAATGAACTTCCTTGATATTGGCTACTGATATTTACCGACAGGTCCAAAAGCACGAGTAAACAAAGAGTAGAGGAGGTTGGTGCTGGAATGGAAGCTTTGTGATATTCTAGTGGTGAGAGAGTGGTTGTACTGAGTTTGTAAGAGGGTTCTATGCATTGCTGATGAGACTTTTGTGTAACTGTTTGCAGTTGGTGATATTGTGGACATTCTCTGAATAGGAATTTCATTGGAGTACAAACAGAATTTTACTACCCAAACCTCTCTATAAAGGATTTAACTGATGAAAACTGGATCAAGAAAAGCATCACAGATCCATGTTATCAAACCTAACCACTGACCCACAACACTCGTTGTTCACAGGCCGAAACAAGGCGACGACTACACAATCCTGAAGGAATACATCGAAGCCGAGATGGTCGGACAGGAGGTGGAGGAGGACTTCCCACGAGGCGCCAAGTGCTTCGACAGGTACAGTACCTGTCCTGTGTCTGTGTTCGCAGCCCTCAGGAACATCGTCCAAGGGGGACTTGGCTTCTCCACGCCTTCGGACAAGCCTCGCAACGTGAGTGCCTCCAGTCATCTGGGAGACAGCCCAGTAGCTGTATCTAACCCTGTGTAGGACAGTCCATCTGCAGCCTATAGCCCTGTGGAGGACGGTTCACCTGCAGCAGCCTACAGTCCTGTGGAGGACAGTCCAGCACCTGTCTCTAGCTCTCAAGAGGGCAGTCCGCCAGCAAGAATGGACTTGGACCTGTGAGGTCGTGACCTCGCTTGAGCTGTGACCTCATACACTGTGAAGTTAGTCAAGGTTGGTGAAGATGGCCTTGCGCCTATCATCGGCTTGTAGATATTCAACTTGATGCGAACTGTGATGTTCTAATTCACTCTGAAGTTGTTGATGTATTTTTTTTAAATTATAAAATGTTCAATAAAATACTTCAAATGTGATGTTTAATGATTAAGAATAACTCTGGAAATTAGTTTATATACATAAAGATGGCTAAACCAATCTCCCTTCCCTCCACCTAACTTGAAACCCACTTGTGTCAACTAACTCTCAGTACTCAATTTACTGCTTGGGAAAACGATGTCAGGAACAGTTTAACGGGCTGTTTCTCGATCATTCTGCCCCTCCCCCTGGGAATCGAACCCAGGGAGGTCTATTTAAATGTCCTGATTACAGCGAGAGAGGTTTAGTTTTCGAAGATGGAAGGTTTCAGAAAATAATTAGAATGTTTTTGTTTACTTTGTTTCTTGACGTTTATTTACATAATAAACATAAAAAAAAACATAAAATGAGTTACAGGTTGACACACAAAGCACTTCCGGCCCATAAATGGTTTATGAATGTTTTATTTAATTTGCTTTTTCTTTTTTGCAAAATATGCTGAGACTAGTACTAGATATAACGGTTGGGAAAGGTTTTTGACTAAGGCATGAAAAACGAAATGGGCAAAGGTGTTTGTTCATTAAAGATCACTTTGCCCTCGAGAGAGAGAGAGAGAGAGAGAGAGAGAGAGAGAGAGAGAGAGGAGAGAGGGAGAGAGAGAGAGAGAGAGAGAGAGAGAGAGAGAGAGAGAGAGCGCCAAGGTTAGAGCGTATAACCAGGCAACTCTTCCTGTCTTGCGTACCTACAGCGTGTGGGAAGCCTTGCATCGTCAAATCGGTTTATTGCACTTTTTTCTAATCGTTTCGTCTTTATTCGTCTACGTTTTGTTTGAAATTTTACTGGAGCTTATATAAGGTTTGGCGTCTCTGCTTTACGGGACGAGATCTGAACGAAAACAAGAGACAACGAACGGATAAAAGTGGCCGTTGTTTTCTCAAAATGTGTAGACTATAGTAATTGTTGAAAATTTTTTGGTGCAAATTAACTTGTATCTTGCTTCGTTCCATATGAAATTTGCTCTTTAATAATAATAATATTCCATTCTCAGATACTGACAGCACAGTATACGAAACTAATCAGTGAGCCAATGTTCCCTCCAAGCAAATTCTATCTAAAAAAAAAGCTCTTTAGAAATCAGCCTGATAATCCAGTGGCTTAATATTAACCAAAATAAAGATAGAAACTGTCAATGGAAGAGCTTCACGTAAGCCTAACTCCTCAAGGGGCAGATTTATTGATCAAAAGGATCTTCTTGACAAATTTCTAAACCTGCCAGGCTAAGTTTTGAATGAAGTTGGCTTGAGAAACACCGATTGAAAAGTGACTTCATAAGTTTCTGTATATTGACCACACATTGATTGTTTGGTTAACAAAAGCTGTCTCTGCAACGATTAAGGCCAAGTACACCAATAGTTTTGTAAGTTCAGTTGTGATCAAGTTACAATCAAAAGTGCCCAGGTAAAATCAGGTTTATATAAAAAGTTTTTTTTGTCTTGGATAAGATTTCAGACACCAAATTCTCTTGTTAAACTAGCTAAGTTGTTCATATTCCTGCTGTATTGATCCGAAATGGCCAAATATATGAAGGAGTCTACTCATCCTTCTCGTTTTTCCATGACCTTGTGGACACGGCCTGAGAATTGCTGTAGGAAAATACAGATTTTGTAGCCAGAAGGGATACACTGTATATTGTTGTAGTCTATACAAGCGACTTGCGTAATCGCCAGAGAAGAACGAAACTTACAAGACAGTCTCGCAGCAGAGATAAGGAGAGAGAGAGAGAGAGAGAGAGAGAGAGAGAGAGAGAGAGAGAGAGAGAGAGAGAGAGAGGGATCTCACTCCACCAGGCTGTGTGTCACACTGATCAACAAATGTCTTGGGATCAATAAGGTGGCATCTGATGATGATGAGTCTTTCTGGCGTCTCTGTTTTTTTCCGGCCCCAGAGTCGCCCTAAATCAGAGGAGATGCTTCAGAAGGGCAGAATACAGACCCAAAATAAGCTAGATATAGGGGACAGAATGAAAGAATTCTGCCCTTCAACAGCCTACAGCCGTACCTGCAGCTGAAGACGCGCAACAGAACAGGAAAGAGTAGAAAAGTGGAGAGAGAGAGAGAGAGAGAGAGAGAGAGAGAGAGAGAGAGAGAGAGAGAGAGAGAGAGAGAGAGAGAGAGAGGTGTAGCAGCGGCTATACGTCTGTGAGCGGGGCCACCCTAGTCTTAGTGAGTGTGTCCTCTCTTCCCAGAGCAGAGAAGTTTTGGGGGGAGGGGGACGCAGTTTCATTATTTGGCGTTTCTTTCTCAGAATGAACTGTACACACACATTTTCTCTCTCTCAGAGAAACGCATCCTTCCTTCCCTATTCGTTTCTCAAATGTCCCCAGCAAACAGCTCCTCTCTCTGGTTCTGGTTGCTGCCAGACAGCCAGCGATCGTGTGCCTGTCCGTCACCTAATGCAGAGAAAGAAGCCCACCATTGGATGGTCGGGTGTGGAAGGGGATAGGAGACAGTAGGGATAACACCCCCAACCCCTCCTATCCCGCTACCCCCCTACAGACTCCCGTGACGTCACAAATGGCCACAGTTCAGACAGAAAGCTCCGCTCAGTGAGCCTCAGTCAGAGAGCAAGCAGGGGTGCAGTGGGTGAAAAAATTTCCTCATTTCGGATCAGATCTTCAGGAATTGACTGGATCCTCCTCCTATGCCCATGAGAAATTCGGCAGGGGCCCATTATGGTCACATGCATCGCCTGGGGGTGCAGGAATAGATCCCAGGGGCTGAATGGCGGGGGAGGAGGAGACGTCGTGGGCTTCCACTCCTTCCCCGTGAGGAACCCGGCGCTCCTGCAGAAGTGGTTGGACGCCTTGCAGATCTCCAGCGACGCTCTGAACAAGTACTGCCGGGTGTGTTCGGACCACTTCTTGCCCGGGGACTACAAGAGGGACTTCCGCCACGAGCTCATTGGCACCCGGAGGAAGAGGTTGCTCCGGGAGGGCGCCGTTCCCACCGTGGGCATCTGCAGAAGAAGAAGAAACGACACAAGTGACGTTATGATGGAAGAATCGACGGCGGCGGCGGTAGTTGCACCAGAGGGGTTGGTGAGTGGCAAGCAGGCAAGAGGCGAGGCAGGCAGGTTTGGTCTCGCGAGAGAGAGAGAGAGGCGTTGTGGTGGGGTGGGAGGGGGGGACAAGGCGGTAGGTAGTAACAGGGGCTTTGTAAAAGAAATGCTTCGAGACAGTTCGAATCAAATGAAGCACCCAGACACAACCTTCCCTTAAACCTCTCTCTCTCTCTCTCTCTCTCTCTCTCTCTCTCTCTCTCTCTCTCTCTCTCTCTCTATCTCTCTCTAGCATGCGATAAAAGGAAATAGTTTTATCTCATACGGGGAAACATTCATTATTTTTTGTCATTTTGTTCATTTTTGGGTCTGTCAATAAATGAGTATTTGTATATACAGTGGATGTACAATAAAGCATGTGGACTAACCTTTAATAATTTTTATAATAATAATAATATCTTGGTTTTCGGATTTGTAAGTTTCACAGTGTCTCCTTGTGTTTATAAGTATATACATACTTATAAATACACTTAAATATAAATAAGTAACAAGACACTTTATGCAAACACCATCTAACCAGATTTCCTGAAGACTTCTAACACTATATAAAGATGACTTCAAACCAAGGTTATCTAAGCGAGGTCAGGGTTACAGGAAAAGGAAGGAGAACCTTCTTGACCTAATTTAGGACGCAAGGTCACACGCCAATTTGGCGTGACCTAGGTCATACTTGGACAAAGTTCAAGGGGGTCACTTTGAAGTCTCTTGCATTTAACTTTATAAATGTTCTTGTATTTATATGTTATTGTTTGGTCTAACTTTGTTGTTTCATTAGCTTGACATTCTATTTCTATTCTTATATAGCTAAGAAAACTATTAATTTCTTTTTTTTTTTTTTTTTTTGTGGGGGCAGGCTGGTTTTGGCGCTGTGAAATTGACCCTGTCTTCTGTCCTAGAAGTTAAGCGTGGATTGTTTCTTTTCATACACAGATTCTGTTCTTGTCATGTCCCGATGTGTAGAGTAGCTTTCGTACTATTTTCTTCTGGTGTTGTCTATCAGTTCTGTAACGACGGTTTCTTGTCGTGTTCATCTGTATATTAGTTGGAAGATGGCTTCCATGTTTCTGCAAGCCAGTCATCGTCGTGGATGTCCTGACGATGCAGCTTTCACTGGAAGGTTTGCAAATGAAATTCACAAACCACATTGGCAGTCATCTTCGGCATAGGTCCACAGGTGCTGTTTCTCACGGCAGGGGATATGTCAGTAGGTTGGGCTTGCAATATGCCCGTGTGTGTGTGTGTGTGTGTGAATGGGGGCGCAGGTGGTCTTACTCCCTTCTTAATAATTTGCTTGATGGTGTTGCTGTTGTTAGAATGAGTCTAGTATATTGTCATCAGTTGTACCATCTTCTTGTTTTGTTGGTCGAAGGGGTAAAAGAAAAAGAAAAAAGAAAAAAAAACTCGCATTTCTGATTGTATCATTTTAATTGTCTTCAAATCCGTTATGTGTAGCAGTTGTTTTCTGTTCAGCTGAGTGTGTGTGTTGGCACAGTGTTGCTTTCCACGTGATAGAACGAGTGAAGGCCCACAGAGGTTTCATTCAATGAAATAATAATATGATCGGACTACTTACTGACCGTTCACATGTCCTGGGGAACTCAGATTTTCTTGTCCCTGTGTTTACTGATACGTCTAATTTCGGTCTACGCTGAGCGGATTTTTCTGTAAAGGCGTCCATCAGTGTCTATGCATCTTGTATGTCGTTCATTGTGATGGAAATGTCGATGTATCTTGCATATAGACTTCAGGTTTTATGGTGACCGAATCCACCATCTACTTGGCAGGATAATTCGCCTTCGTGGGCGTTAAATGGTGCTTCTTTTGTGCATGTTTGGTGAGGTTGCTTGCGAACAGTACTACATGTGATCGAGCATTATGTTTATGGTGGCATCTACTGTCACCTTAGTAAAACAAGCTATCGACGTCCACTAATGCGATTCTTCGGCTGTTTTTTTAAAGTTTTCAAGATGTCTGTGAATTCCCCTGCTGATCTTAGTTCATCGGTATGTATGGGGTGATTATGTCGTTCAGAATCTTGGCTATTTGGTAGTTTTTATAACAATGTCCAGGACTGAAGTCTCCCACGATGTTCGGGAAACTTGTAACAGTCTGTTGGCTTCCTCTGCTAGCCGTGGCATTAAATGAACTTTGTTGCGTCGTTTAAAATGCTGTCCATCTTCTCTTCCGGAGTGAGAGATGTGTATTTCTGGTGATAGAAGTTCACTCTCGACGTGGTTCGGAAGTCACGTAAAGCCGTTGGTCCCGTTGCTGAATAACCACTGGTTCCATGCAACGTAAAAGCACCATACAAACAAACAAACAAACCATCTTCTCTTTCCATTCTTCTTCGCACATTACCACGTAGTGCAGTACTGTTATGTGCACTGCGCGTATGACGATATCTTTTAATGTTTTACAGCTCCTTGGCAGCTTGCTTTAAACCTAAGAGTGAAACATTAATGCTCTGATTGCGTCGTCCTCTTATACCCTCTCCCAGCAGACCTTCAATCCATCCATCTTCCGTGATGATCTTCACTTCGTTGCAAGTTGTCTATCGATTTTCCTATATTTATTCGTTTTCCTGCTTAATTGCTTTTACTTCGGTGTCGTGGCAGTTGAAGCCGTATTTCAGGGTTTCAAGAGTTCGTTTTAGTCGTCAATAAGCACTACTTCAGTCAGTCAGATTGACGTAACCTTTTTTTGTTGTTCACTCCTTACTTTCCACCATATATAGATTGTATAGTTTCTTCGAGTGTCCAGTATCTAATGTTGCTGCTTGATTTGCTGCTATTGCTGTTCATCTGCAAGATTGCATAAATATCTCCCATATATATATCCCTCTTCTCTCGTTGCAATGTTTTTTTTAATTTGTTGGTGACGTCTTCCATTCTCTGTCGATCGAAGAATGTCTTTTATCTCCTTCCAGGTGCGTCTTTGCCTACCATGTAGTACTTTGTTTGTTTGTGTGTTTTTGCTGTTGTTGTTGGTGTAGGCGACACCAACCCTTTGTGTCATTTTCTTTCTGATCCTGACTTATTCATACTGTCTCAACTCTAACATCAGTCGTTTTCAAAATTCTGCATAATAAGGTATAGCAGGCTTTGTCGCGCAGAGAGAGAGAGAGAGAGAGAGAGAGAGATGAGAGAGAGAGAGATAGAGAGAGAGAGAGAGAGAAGAGAGAGAGAGAGAGAGAGAGAGAGAGAGAGAGAGAGAGAAAATGTTAGTGAATGGGTCGTGTATGTTGTCGGAGCCAAATGCATGTAGCATGCAGGTGTTAAATCAAGGCCAGACACACGAAGAGAGAGAGAGAGAGAGAGAGAGAGAGAGAGAGAGAGAGAGAGAGTTGCATTTGTCGCACATAAACCCCCAAAAGACACCCCAGCCCATAGATATAAAAGCCCCAGCCCTCGTAAAAGATCAATGATACACTTCGTAATAAGTCTCAGTCAGTCTCCGCGAAGCGGCGGTCATTCGAAACACGTTTTGTTTACCATTATTGCCTCTCATTCCCATAATATAATTATGTTTATAGCCTTATTCACATAAATGACATTTAAAGGTAATTTTACAACATTATCACAACCTTTTCAAGGACCGCCCCCCCCACAAAAAAAAAGCTTTATAAAAGGCGTTTCAAAAGCTTCGGCTCGTTGGTTCGTAGAAGATTCATTTAATGGCTGCTGTCATCTAGCGGCCGCAACGCGAACTAAAGATGTAAACAAAGCGACGTCTAAGTGACACTTCTTCAATGACATCGATATGAGAAATCGTGATTAAATATTCGTAATTATACATCAGAATGATTCTTTATATGGTGGATCAAACGTGAGATTTTATTCTAAGCTTTATTTTTATCAATATAATAGCGCCGCGGTGTTGCCATCTAGTGGTCACGAAGCGAACTACGGTTGTAAACAAAGCGACGTCTATACAATCTCTTCTTCAATGGTGTCGATATGAGAATTCGTGATTGTTCGTAACTATTCGTCAGAAGAGCCTCGGCGATTAACGAATCCGTTCAATATGAGGGAAAAGGTGAGCTTCGTGCTTTTACTGCTGTTGTTATCCGAACTTATCTAAGCTTGATTTTCGGCTTGGGTTGAGCTTAAGCTTGGGGTCCCGTCATGGAAGTATTTGTGTGCCATTTTGACATTATTCGTGATATTTGACATGATTGTGTTTAATTTATTTATTTACCTTGACTCTATTGATATCCTTGACCGGACATCCTATGATATAGTACCTAGGTTAGGGTAGATCTAGCGTACTACCTAGGTATTTCGCGGCGGCGTAGACTAAGGCAGTTGCGGTTTTTCTATGCATTTTTACCTCCTGAACAAGAATTTTAAGTATATTTATTTGGACGACTGTAATTAACCCCCAGGTACCAGTACTAAACACGGCGAAATACACTGGATGCCCCAACTCCTAGTGGATGTTGTATCCACGGTTACGTTCCTTGCAGTCCGTGCGGAACTACTATTCTGTAGAATTACCTAGGTTAGGCTTGATTTGGGGAGGGTGTGTGTCCTGCCGTATTACGACGGGGTTTAGGGGGCGAGGTTTCATGGGTGCCTTCCCCCACCTGAAATCCTGTGATCACAGGAGGTTACAGTTCCTTTTCAAATGAACAGTGACTAACTTGAAACAAAAAATGTAGTATTACATTTAACTACATTACTTTGTTTCCCTTCCATTCTACAGTACATTCTCTCAGTTTAGGTAAATTAAAGGTATCCTTATTCTATTGTAAAATATTTGTATGCAGTAAATAATTGCATTATTCTTTGGAGAAATGTTTGATTTCAGTTGAACAGTATTATATGGAACTATTGAAAAAAAAGTAAATGTAACTTACTGTATTGTTGTTTCTTATTGCGTCTTGCTTCACTTAAATTATTGGCATCGCAAGTCCACTATATATAATACATATATTATATATTTATGTGTGTGTGTGTTTGTGTAATTTGCCCCCCTCGGAAAATATGCTGCAGGCACCCATTTTGGTTTTATATACAGCCCTCCACAGGGATGGTTTCCTCTCTGGTGGGCCCTTGTATGTTTTCAAAATAAGTTGCTTCTTATATTTTATAATTGTCTTTCAGTGTTTTCTTGTCAGTATCATAGCCCCTGCAGAATAGGAGAGGCTTTAGTTCTTTTTTTAAATTTTCTTTCTTATATGATCTTCATTTCAGGTGGTATTTTGTAGTATAGTCTTGGTGTGCAATATTCAAATGCTCTTTCGCCTGACTTACAATTTGTTCTGGGTTCAAATAGCCTATATGCTTACAACCTTTTTTGTTTCCTCTCAGCACATGGTGAAAGTTGCGAGACCCTGGCGTAATTTTGTTTATTTTAGAATAATCACTTACATTATTGCTTAAAGTCTCCGTTAGCTTGAATATATCTAGATTGTGGTCATTTATAAGATTACTAATAGTGTTGGTTTTACTTCCTACTGACTGTGTGTTTATTAAATTGCACAGAAGATTATTAGTCAAAACAATGACTCATATTATTTTTCACCTTTGATACTTGTTCTTTATGCACTTAGTGCCATCATATGTTTTATATTTAGTATCCCTATGGCCATTCTTCTCACAATTTTTACACTTTAAGGTTTGGGGGGGTCCTTTATATAGGCTGCAGAAGTTCCATGGCTACTGATTTCTTGTGGAAATTCCATTAGTACTGGGTTGGGGAGGTAGTAGGATAGGAGGGCCCACACCTCCCTTAATATAATTTACATTTGATTTCCTAAGAAATGCTAGCTTCTCAGTCCTTTGTAAAGGCTACAGGCTCATAATTTCTTAATCATGGCAGATATTTAGATTTTTGACAGACAGCAGAAATTTATTAGCCTTACTCAGCCTCCCCATACTTCCTTTAATGTAATTTAAATGTTCCTCTATGATAAACATGAGGTTCTGCTTCCTTTATTTAGGCTACAGATGTTCCATGGCTTGTAATTTCAGTTACCTTAATTACGGCAGATATTTAGATTTATGTCATAAGAAATTACCCTCACACTACCGCCACATGCTTTCCTTATTCTGATTGAAATTTGTTCCTGCAAAAAAGGGAAAATTGTTATCCCTTTTTATAGGCTACAGTTGTTCTGAGGCTTGTAATTTCCCAATGAAATTCTCTTTACGCTGTCACCACAATCATTGCAAATTTTTATATTTAAGCTAAACAGAAACTAACCCACAGCATACTTCCTCATTCACAAAAAATTTAGAGTAATAACAGATTTTTGTTGCGACAACATCAAAACCAAAGCAAAAAGGCTGCAAAGTGCCTAAGGTTTAAGAAAACCTTTATAAAATATGAAATTCCCATTTGCCATCTCCTGGTTGGTAGAAGTAAACTTGATACCATCACAGAAACCTCAAAACACTTGTAAATTGAATGTGTTATGGTTTATTTTAGTTCTGCTGGTAAATTATAACATACATCTTCAAGATTTAAAATGTTACTATTTGGATATATCTGGTGTACTGCATATATTTCTTGCAACAACTGCAATAGCAGTCATTTTAAACCATGCTATGATATAATATGCTATTCATATATTAAAGATATATACAGTAGTACTGTAATTAATAGTGAATGACTGCAGGGGACTGAGTAGCCTAAGCTAGCCTACTCTGGGATTTTCAAATTAAGTTTGATTACTAAGGGTCATTTTTTGCCCCACTAAAGCTAAAAAAATGAGACTGTATGCTAGTTAAGAGATGCAATTATGGGTTTGATTGCATATAATTGTATATACCTTTAAATTTGGCCATAGCTTCAGAAATACAATGTAGAAACTATGTGGCATGTATACCCTGCAAAATATGACATTTCAGATGACACTTAGGTTAGTAACCTTACCCTCACTACAAATATACCTGCCATCAAGGGTGTTTAAACATATCTAGAAAAAATTGTTTTAGTTACGTACCTTTTGATGAACAACAGACAGTTGTGTCTTCAACATTTGTCATTCTAAATGCTCATGAACAGGAGTTAGTTGGGGCCTGTTCAAGAACATTTTACTTTAGTAATGCTCTTAGAACACTTACTTAAGGAGTCTGTCTGGTCTATTTATTCCCACATTCACCAAACCTGAAAAGAAATAGAGGTATATTTAGTTACGTAACTAGGGTGCTTGATACCCCTTTCCCAAAATAACAACCACGTAGTAGCAGGCTCACAAATCTCAATGCAATACCCAAAGTCTTAATAAGTCTGTCGTTTAATACAAACCATAAAAAATTTTGACAGTTTTAACATTTTCAGGTCTTGAATGACGTCCCGACTGTCTCCAATGCAGCAAGTGCCGTTAACTGTTCAAACAGCGGAGCTGAAATGGATCGTGATAATGTGAGTCCTGCCGATTTATGTAACGAGTCCTTTATTTCAGCACAAACCCATTAATTTGCATCAGCATATAATCTCCAGACATATCTCCGGAGTCTTCCTTTCCTCCTATCTGAGAACTGTATATATCTGTATAATAAAAATATTTGCCATTAGAGATTTTAAAAAATGAAAGATGGAGTGATGGAAGATTTGGCTAAATCTCATAAATTAAATAAATCCTGTAAATTGAATAAGTGTCAAATACAGCTCATCTAAGGCTTATTGCCTTTGGGATGTCTTCAAGGTTTAAGTGCTTGTATCCTATAGGGTCTTCAATAATAACCAGGTTTTACTACTAGTCAGATGGTTAGACCTCGAAAGCATCTATTAAGTTTAGGGGCTACTTTACAGTAGAAAGCCTCTTGTAGACATAAATTTGCTTACAGTCGGCTTTGCATGGTTTCCTGTAATATACAGGTAGTCCCCAGTTCTATGGGGCTTGTCTATTGCCATAAAATCGGCGATTTATGGTGCCATAAATCGCCGAGTTTGGAGTGCCTGTATTGGTTTTTGTCTTGTAGTTTTTATCCATTCTGTTTCGTCCCCGGCTTTTTAGATTTCTTCAATTTTCACCTCTCACTGAAGAGCAGATCGTTCAAGTACCTCATATAAGACTAGAATTATTATTCGCTGGTAACTCTGTAACCAGCGAATAATAATTCGTCACGTAAGAGGTGCTTGAACAGTATGCTCTTCAGTGATGGACAGCTAAAAAGCAGTAGACCAAACAGAATGGATAAAAACTAAAAGGAAAAAAGCAATATATGTAGCTGCAGGCCTAAGAAGGGAAGGGAGAAAAAACTTTGGTACCATCTGCAGTAGGCCATATACAACTTGCTATAAGTAAATTTCTGCCACAAACATCACACAAGACTTTCTACTTAATAGATGCTTTCGAGGTCTAACCATCTGACAAGTAAAACCTGGTTATTATTGAGGACCCTATAGGATACCAGCACTTATACCTTGAAGACATCCCACAGGCAATAAGCCTAATATGAGCTGTATTTTACATTTATTCAATTTACAGGGTTTATCTAATTTATGAGATTTAGCCAAATCTTCCATCACTCCATCGTTCATTTTTTATAACCTGTAATGTCGCTAAAGGACAACTTGTTCCAGAAATGTTGTGATGGTTGTGTGTATCAAACATTCTTGTCGAATGGCCTTTGCAACCTAACTTATGGCTATATTAATGTATAAACAGACTTGATTCTGCTTACTTTGTACATAGTTTGCATTAAATTTTGGTCCTGTAACTGAATGGCAGTGGGAAAGTTACAATTTTAGTATGATTTACTAGCCCTCATTATAGTCTAAACCCAAGTAGAAATTTAAAATGAGCAAATCAAATTCTGAACAACACCAATGTAAAATTGGAAAAATATTCAGATAATACTAGAGGTCTTCTCTCCTTGGCGCAACTGTCTGTATCTTATCTCTCAAGTACAGCGTACAGTAGAATACAGGGAATGATTGTAAGAGACTCCTAACCAGATTTCTCTAGATAACAGACAGACAGTGCTTGGTTTCAGCTAAGCCAGCTTGGGTATGGTAAGATAATTAAAGTGACCTGGATGAGATTGACATACTGTAATAGGGTGTATGTCTCTTTTCTGTGTGTTTTTTTTTATTTTTTTTATTTTTTTTACATCTCTTCATCTCAGGGGTCCTTTGTCATCTTTTTGCACCTTCACCGGTACTTTTAATATTTTCCTTTATCATTTTTTCATATTGGTTTGGTATATTTCTTGCTCTCTACCTTTAATAATTTATGCCTGTGATTGGTACCCAATCCAAATTGCTAACTAATTTGTGTGAACCTCAAAAGTGAACTTCTTTACAAATCCTTTCTTTGACAATAATCTTTCTCACTGACATTTGCATCTTCCAGAGTGAATAAACTGATGGTAGTGGGTGTCTCTCTCCTTTTCCATAGAATGTTTTTATTCCTGCTCCTACTGACTTCTTAGGACATGAAAGGTTTTTACTGATGCTTAAAGAGGACTGGATCTTGCTTGCTCAATGTTTCCAAAATGTTTGTTTACTTCTGTGGTGTGTGTATAAAAAACACCAAGAATACTGTAGCTTATGTCTTGAAAGAATGTACCCCTTACACTAAAAATAGGATTGTTCTGTCACTGAAGTCAATTTTTATTTTTAATTTTTTCGTTATATTTAGTACACATATGTTACTTGAATTTTTCATGCAGTTATTGGAGATGCAAGTCAACATTTGCCAATGTTTGTTTCAGAGATACTACTCATTGGTTTATGGCAGCTTTTTGATGTCACCAAGTACATTTTTGCATTCTAATTTGGTCTTGGTTTGTACTTTTCAGGGAAGCAAATTATTGCATGCTAACAAAATTACTTTGGGCACAATCTGAGAGAATTGTTGAGAAAATAATCCTATAAGGGACCACAGATTTAAATTGATTTACAGAAATCAATTTCCAGCTCATAATATGTTATGTGTTCCATTCATCTTATTGCCTTTTCATTATTATTTTTCAGGACGAGAGAAATGTGCACGATCCACTAAGCGACCCTTTGGCAGAAGATAGTGTGGAGATACTACCAGAGTTTGAAATCAAAGAGGAACCATATGATTTTTATGAAGACAACATTACAGATACAGGGAGTGTAAGTAATGCAATATTGTATTGGTTTATATTTCACTAACTAAACAGCACTGTATAATGAGCTACTCTGTGCTTGCCAAACTAAAAGTTAAGGGGTGATATGGAATATCGTGCTAATAGATAGTTCATGCATAAAACAATTGCTCAATTGAAAGGTCCTTGTTTGCTTGTACAACTTTTACTTTCCACCCTCTCCTAACACCTTTTAAAACTTTTTTACTTTTGATTTCCTTCTCATTGCTGAATGACCTCACACTAGGTCCCAGTGCTTGGCCTTTGGTCAGAACTTTATATTTCATTCACTCATACAACTCGTGCTTGATTGTTTCAACCTTCTTCTCTCAGTTGGATAATCTTGATTTTACCTCCAAAGATCATCTTCCTTCTTGATCCTGAGAAAAGCAGTTGATGAAGTTCACTTCCTTTAGCTGCTTACCGTAGCTGTTTCACTGTGATTTCCTTATCTTAAGCTTTTGTGCGTCTTGTTTTTCTTTTTGTATGCAAGTCAGGACCAGTTTCCACTGGCACTGTAGTGCCATATGTTATCATTAAACCTTATTATGCCTTTGGGGGTTCCTCTAGAGCATTTAGGACTGTAGACTAACTTAAAAAGTGTCTGCGTCATGGGACTAAGCCTGATTAAGAGTTATTAGGTAAACAGGTAATGTATTAAGTGTTATGTTTTGTAAGTATTCCTTACCTAGTTATTGAAGTCATACTGATAGTTTATTCTTTATTTATGGACAAACCAAGCCCACAAGTAGTCTCATAATGCAAGTGCATGTAGTATTTTTAGCAACAGTACCACTTTAGAGGCTGAGATCCAAGAAAATTCATAATATTACTAACATTCACTAATACATATTACCAACTCATTTGTCTGCAATTGGACAGAAGGAAAATAGTTGAGGCAATGCCTTGCAGCATCTTTGACTCTGCCTAAATAAATTAGATGATATCACAGGTGCCTTTGTGTGTTTGATATCAAACCTCTATAATTCGATTGGAAGTTTCTCAGAGATATATTAATGTTTATGGTTTATTAAGGGACTCACTCATGGGATAATCACTTAGAATTGAGGCGCAAGACAGTTTCTTTTGTGAGCTGATAATTGTTCTTGGCTATCTCTGCAGCATAGCATAAGTAGATAAATATATAGGTCTTGGTTTATAGGACATTAGAACTATTTCAATTTTGTATTTTTACAGATGTTTATAATGTATCACATGTATTGTTTCATTGATGTTCTCTTCCAGTGTCATACATTTTCAATCCAAGGTCCAGCACTTACTGTAGATCTGTTTATTGTTGCCACATCAAATATTACTTTTCCCTTGTTAAACATTATGACTCACTTGCTATTCCTAAGTCATATTTTCAACTCATTCACTCTAGTTAGCACCATTTTCTAGCGCGCTTTGCATGACACTAGTTATCATCGAAGGCTCTTAGCAGCTTCCCTTTATCCCCCGGCTGCAGAACTATATATAGTATCTACATTTTACTCTCTTTTTCATTCCCTTTGGTCCTTTGCCACCTAGCTGTCTACCTTCATTAATTTTGACCTTGGTCTAACCTTCACCTCTCAGAGAACGAATCCTATGGGGAAAGACTTTGAGATTCCAGTTATATCTCAGTGGTATTGATGAAATGATTTTTAATGATTAAAAATGATGACCTAGTGGTATTGGTGTACCTTTGCTTCTTCTGGTTAATCTTCATTGCTCTGTTGCAGTGCCTGACAAGCAACATGCAATGTAGTCACTGGTGTAGTAGCAAAATTGTACACTGTAGCCCTGAGCATATTCTTTGTAACTTTTGAGTAGCTGCAATCTTCATCTTTCCTTGTTGCTTAAGACTTCGATTCCTCCCATGAAGGATTTACGGTGAAATTGAAAGGTGAAAATTAGAGGAAGGTTAAGGAAATGGAAGGAAATTTAATGCTAATAAACACATACTGATAGAAATGAAGGAATGGTACAAAGTACTCTCAGTATAGTCTGAGACGGCTTCCTATTACGTTACGGATGAGAGTGAGAATGAAGACGACTTTGAACTTTTTGCTTTCTTTATTGGAACAAGTATTGGTTGGCCCAAATATGGTAGGCCCCATGGGGTTTTGGGTGGGGGGAGAGTGCCTAGTGCTGTTGTTTGCTGCATCCCTTCAGCCCCTAGCTGCAACCCATCTCATTCCTTTTACTGTTCCTCACTGCATATTCTCTTTCGTCTCACTTTCCACGCTCTCTTAACAGTTGGTTCCTAGTACGTACAACTATGAGGCTTGCTGCCTATTACACCTTTCATTATTCCTTTTTATTCCTTTGGCCTAAATTTTATATTCCATTCCACCACTATGGTAGATGAGGGTGACCCCGATTAGTTCAAGTTAGTAGGTTTTGGCACCAAACAACTCGGGCCGAATGACTGGAATCGCATGTTTTAAAGCTCTATGGATCTGTGATTACTTACAGCATCATGAGATTAACCCTGATAAATGCCTTTCACAGCCATGTTGGATATCCGATGGTGTCACTCTCATCGGCGAAAATGACGACGACATCGAGCTCGAGGATGGGATCCAATTGGAAGACAACAGCGACCCCTTTGACTACATCGAGAAACTCAACAATTCTCATGAAGACATTATGGTGAGGATGATATCTCATAAAAGGTTTTGTTCGAGGTTATTGGTCCTTGTAAACTTGTGTACATTAAAGTTGAACACATATACACAAAGACTTATTTTTATTGAATGAGTCACTGAAGTGTATTTGTAACTTCTGGGATGACTTATACATTTGTGTTTTGCAATTTCAGGATGTCTCACCCATTCAGAAGTACCCAAACAAAGGTAAGAAGCTGGTAAAATCTGGTAACAGATTGTATTATTGTGGGCGTCTAGTATATATTTGAATTGCGTTTTATTCTCAAAATAAAGCTACGTATAATTCTGTGTCCCTTTTCTATAGATAGTTTTAATGAAGTGTGTCCATAACTTGTTACAACAAAGGTTACTGTTCTGTAAACTAAATGTCATATTAATCTAATCTTCCAGGCAGGAAATGGAAGCAAAAGCCTTACGGGTACACGAGAAAGATTCTCAAGAACTTTGTCCCCTACGAAGTAGATGTTGACGATGACATGGATGACGGGCTGATGGTAACGGTCGAGAATGCAGCAGCCTTCAAAGATGACCTGGAAGAATTTGGCTGGAGACACAAAAGAATGACCGACGCAGATTTGGCCAGGCGTAGGAGGGAGTTTGAGACCCATTTGATGCGATGCAAAGTCAACATCAAGGTGATGCAGGCACGCCTGGATGAGGAACGAGGGAAGATGCTGAGGATCCAGAATTCTCTGATGAACATCAGGAGGAGGCAAAAGCGACACGAGATGAAGAGGATGCAGTATGGAGGTAGCGTATCCGAAGTCATGGATGACCCAGCTGTTGGCATCAGGTATTCAAAACTGGGCTCCGAGGGGAAGAATTCCCTCGCCTTAAATATCGAGGATGGTGAGGGGAAGAAAGAATCCTTGGTGGCCATGAAAATGAGGATGGCTCGGTTGCGGGAAATCAAGGCGAAAAAGGCTCTCGAGCAGAAGAGGTCTGGGGTTGTCGACTACCAAAAAGAACTGGAGAATAAGCTGAGGATGGCCAGGCTGAGAGAGATCAAAGCCCAGAAGGCTTTAGAGAGGAAGCTGAATCTTGAACCTGAACCAGGTAGGGCCAAACTGAAACCACTCAAAATACCAAAGCCGGAGGAGTGCATCAACGGCGAAGATTATGAGAAGGTGCTGGAGGCCAAGTTGAGGATGGCCAGGCTTCGTGAAATAAAGGCGATGAAAGCTCTCGAGCGGGTTAACAACGAGGACAGCGATAAAACGGACGAGTTTAAGATCAAGAAGACAAAGGTGAAGAGGCTAAAAATGAAAATCAAGACCCACAAGCCTTACGACGAGTTGGAAATGAAGGCTAAGATGGCAAAGCTCCGAGAAATAAAAGCCCAGAAAGCTTTGGAGAGAAAGAAACTGGAAGAATCAGGTGAAGTGCCAATCAAAGATAAGATGGAAAAGAAGAGGATTTTGGTAAAGAAAAGAAAACTGGAGGTTGACAGGGGCTTAGAAGCTCCTTCCACGTCAAACGGAGGCGAACCCAGAGAAGACATACCCCATGTAAATATAAAGGCTGAGGAAAAAGAGGCAAAACCAGAGGTTCACATTGCCACATCACACATGCTGTGGAATGTCTTGAGTCGCATCAAGATGGAGCCATACCAGGAGAGCGCTTCTGCAACCACTCCTGACAGCACCATGACTAATTATTTCTCCAATCAGGGTAAGAATAATCCAACTCCTTCAGATATTCCAAAGCTGGTGAAAGAATTCATGTGTCGTGATGACGTCTCTAAAATCAGCACAACTTCTCCATATGCCATGTCAAATTCCACGACTGCGGTACGACACCGAATGCACTACCTGCCAATCCTCCACAAGCAATTTGAAGCGGAGAATGGCAACGTATGTTCGTACGCTTCGTTTTGTAGTTACGTGCCTCAGAATGTTAAGAAACCTCACGCTTGGCAGTGGAAATTCTGCCCCTGCTTGCCCTGTATCAATCCCGAACTGAAATTTGAGAAGATGATATCCGAAGGTATACTGAAAATGGACGGCATCGAACTCGGGGACATTCTGCATGACGACGCTAAAGAAAACATGCTCATGGTACAGCTCAGAGAGTTGAGGGACAGTCGTCAGTTTTTCACTTACGATGCGTGGGAGAGAAACTCGAGCGGAACAATTAATGCCAAACGACGGACTGCAAGCGAGCCCATTACTGCTGTGGTTACAAAGTTCTTGGAGGAATTAAGCATGCTGAAGTCTCATATCCAGAGGTCATTTTATCAGTACCATGCAGCCAAGTTGGCGCGAGATCGCGGCCTGCACTGTGCCGACGAAGTTACCTTACACATAGAGTGTTCCCCTCTCTCCTTGTATCGCAGTCCTGGAACAGACTCCGGTCCTTCGGAACCTGCAGCGGTATTTACGTTTCTCACAGGGTATCTTTGGAGTCAGAATTGTGAGCAAGCTCTCGCAGCAGTCTCTGAAAATAAGGACTATTCAACGTCGGGTATCTGGGCAGGGCTAGAGAAGATACTACTTAGTATAGTCAAGGCTGGTAAGAAGAAAATCAACATCATTTCAGATAGTCCTACAAACAAGTACCGTAACAAGAGCAACTTCTACTACATGAGCGACTTTGCTCGAATGTATGGCGTGTGTTTCCGGTGGATATTTCTGGAGCTCAGTCATCAGCTGGGAAATGCAGATCTCATCAGGTTCGAAATTGAACGCACCATTAAGGAAGAGTTGGCCGAAAATCCAGATATGTCGTTGGCTAAGAGTGAAATACAAAAGCTAGTTCAGTCTCGTACTTCCATCATTCTCGATTCATATTCACACGAAGATGTGCTGAAGTACAAGTTGAATTTACCAAAGTTAAAAGTAGTGCAAGGCACCCAGAAGTTCGACGAGGTGATAATTATGCCTGAAGACTTCTGGGTAAGAGATGTCATAGGATTCGACACCTTCAAAAAGCTGCCGTTTTGAGGGAAATACTTTGTCAGTGACACGTCAACAGATTGGATGGAATTTGCATAGAGTTTTGCATGTGACTATTACATAACTCTATGCAAATTCCTGTTCCTTTACTTTTGCTCAAATTCAGTTGTGTGTGAATGTATTGCAAGCAACAGTAAGTTAAGATGAAAGTGACTGTGGGTAGTAAGCCAAAAATACAAAAGTGACATAGTAGATATTAGTGGATGAGAATGTGGTGATTCGAAATTGAGCAAATTAATATGCAAGTCACTCTGTGAGTGAAAGCGTAATTTAAGGACATAACATTAAACTTTTGGAATACGGTAGTTAAGTCGTTATAGCTACATTATTTGTGTAGGTTATTGTCTGGGGTTTGACATAACCCCTCTATTTCAACCTCATTTTAGAATCCTTAAGTTGTGGTTATTTCATACTCTGTCACTAAGTGCTGTTGGTTACAGCAGACTTAAATTTCCAGAATTTCCAGATGGTATTTTAGTTGGACGATAGGACCGTGTACAAATTAAACCGTAACTTGTGCACCATAAAATGGTGAATTGTAGCAGCTGCCAACCAATGTATGTTGTCTTTGTTTCTGTAACTTATTCCACTTTTATATTGGAACTGTACGATAGTATCTTTTGTGCTAGAAAATTATTTTAGGTAACTGTAAATATTTTTGAAGAAAAAAGAATTATATTTTGTACTATTCCAAGTTATTTTTTTTATGCCAATACTCCCTATCAAAGACTTATATATTTTATTTCCAAGAATTTCCCTGAATAGAGATTTTGCTCAAATTTATTGTGGTCAATGAAAGGTGCTCTCACTGATTTGTGGGAGGTGGATAAAAAAAGGAGGGTGCCTTCAGTGTACCTCACATGTTGCACTGCAGGTAGTACTTGAAGTTCTTTGTAGAGTCCTGTCTGCCCCCAGCTGCAACCCCTTTCATTCCTCTTACTGTAGTACTTCCATTCGTGTTATTTTTCTTCCACCTTACTTTCATCTCATAACAATTGTTTCATTGTGCAAATGTGAGGTTTTCCTCCTGTTAAACCTTTCAAAACCTTTTTGGTCTCAATTTCTCTTTCAGTACTGAACGACCTCATGCATCCTAGTGTTTGGCCTTTGGCCAAAATTTTATACTATTCCATTCCATTCAACTTAGGCTAACAGTGTGGTTGCACTCAAATACCACAAAGTTTTTCTTCCTTGGTGGAATTTTACCATCCTTTAAACCCCTTTGCTTGTTTTGCACGCTGGACTACTAATTATACAACACTAGTAATATTACTTCTTTTGAGGTAATTAACCTTTCTGAGTTCAAATGAATAACACGTTAGTTGTGTGTCCTACGATGGTTGATTTTTTGGGTAGGTCTTGTACATTAGGCATTGATTCAACCTTACATTATGTAACATCCATCATAATATTTTACATCTGACTTTCTTGTATGGGGCAGCGAGCCCATAAAAGTCGAAGTGATTTGACTCGGCGGACAGATAAAACTACCCTATAATAATAAACCTTTACTTTCAGCAATTCTTCTGATATCCAACATTTAAATCTCTTCTCCTCGAGATGTTACAAAATGGAATGATTGACTGTTCCTTTACATTTTCATCGTTAGGTATTTGTTTGTTCTACCAGTTTTCCCCTCGGATGTCCACTGCTATATTTGCCACTAGTATTCCATCATCAAACTAATGTTTACAATGATGTCAACTGACATATAAAGCCATCTGTTTTGCTTGTGAGAAACCAGCTGTTTTGCTTTGTATGTGGAACAAATACTATTTCCAATTGAAGGGACTGAGAGGAGAGCTCCTTAAAGAAATGTCTATAACTTTGTGGCTATGAAATAAAATTGAACCCTTTGAGATTCTGTGGGATTCCAAAACTCATCTGTGGCAAATCATGATCTGACTGCTTAGGGGCACAACACTTTTTCTTCTACTGCCTGCTGTAAGTTTATGTAGTGTGGTTTTGAAGATGATGTTGGTATTGTATTGTCCACTTCTGCTAAAAGAACTGATATTGAAAACGCGTCTACAAAACTGATCTAATGCTAACCTTGTACATGGACAAAGGACGAGTCCATTTCCATAACACAATAGAGCCACGAATTACAGTACAGATATATAGTAATTACATTTATATCTAAGCGATAGCAACAAAGTAAAGCGCCTGGAAACAGTTGTTGCATACAAATAGATTGACTGTTCTTGTGATTTCAGGCAACAACTAATAGCACAGAATAAAATAAAACTAATCTAAAGCAGCATTTATACTTATCACAAGTAATGTACTTGAAATATTACATGAGGTAAATAGCGCCTCAGTGGCGTGGTTGGTTTGGTGTTTGCTTCTCACCTCGGTGGTCGCGGGTTCGATTCTCGGCCATTCCATTGTGGAGTGAGAGATGTGTATATCTGGTGATAGAAGTTCACTCTCGACGTGGTTCGGAAGTCACGTAAAGCCGTTGGTCCCGTTACTGAATAACGACTGGTTCCATGCAACGTAAAAACACCATACAAACAATCACCAAGACAAAGATAAGGTAAAAAACTAATTTCCAGTAAGAAACTACACTGATAGTGGTAAAAACTTTTGATAATCACTCAACCAAATCAAAATAGCCAAAAATATGTCCAGTTGCTTAAGAAGGAAAGTGACAATGGGAATAGCTAATATGATTAATGGTAAAGGAATAAACAAACTTATCCACAAGGCAGACTTACAAGAAGTGTGGATATTACCTAGCTGCAACCCAGAATGTATGCACAATGCTCCCAGTCAGCTACAGATGATATTCTTTTTCTTTAGATTCAGGATAGAGTCTAGGATTTGTGATGATAGACAAATCAAGGCTGACTTAAATGATGGGTTTTTATATTATATTACCCTCCAATAATTATCCATAAGAAAATTTTACCTTTAACCAAAAGTACAGAATTGTTGACCTAATCTAATTAACGAATAACCAGGAAGTTGAAATCCAGCAGCTGGCCTTTGGCCTAAATCCCATGTTCTAATTATCTCCAGCAGGAAGGCTCAGAAAATAATGGTTAAAAGCCATGGGTGAAAACAACATGATGGGACTCGGTTAGAAAGTGTAGGTACCAAGTGTACAAAATGGAGGAGAGTGGAAAGTACTTGCAACATTTATCCATTATTAAAAGAAAATTTGATGGATGGATGTATGATATTTAGGGGTAAAGGCCAGGCACTGGGGCCAAGAAGGCCACTCAGCGCCGTAATGAAGGTGAAATAAATTGAATTATGGTAAATGAATTAGTGACAGAAATGATTCATAAAATTAGATGTGACTAATAAATAAAATAATGAATGGCGTAATATATATTAAAAATAGTTTAATGTCTTTAAAAATCTGTATGATATGATATATAAAAAATTATCTTTGTATACACTTTAAAAAGGAGATGAGAGCAGAAATATCTGCTTCATCTCCCAAGATATTTGAGTGGGATTTGCCCTGGAAATATTTTTCCCTTTGGTTAAAATATCTGGGGCAAACCATCAAAATGTGCTCCACTGTTAGTATCTCGTCACAGTAAGGACACACTGGCGGGCTGCTTCCTTCTAAAATAAACTGATGGGTTAAATAAGTGCACCCAATCCTTAATCTCGTTAGAATAACCCAGGATCCATACTCTCTGTATGGATCCTGGAATAACCTCTGTCCGTCTATCAAACTGGAATGACGAAGGCCACGGCAGTATATTTTTCCTAATATTTCTATACTTACTATTCTTGGCAAGAAGAGGAGAAGTCCACCTTTCTTGCCATTTACTTTATACATAAGACCTAATAGGACCGTTTAGGTCTGTATGGGGCACTTTTCTGGAGGTTGTTTCTGGTAAATCGCTAGCAGCTTTCGCTTCCCTGTCTGCAGTCTCGTTTCCGTGAATCCCCACGTGAGAAGGAACCCAACAGAAAGAGACAGACTTACGCAGACAATATATACGAAAAAGCGACTCCTGAACTTTTAGAATTAACGGGTGAAAGCTATTAAATCTTTTGATAGCTTCTAAAGTGCTTTTAGAATCCGAGCATATGACAAAATTAGTGTCAATACTTTGAAGAACTAAATCTAGGGCAGAGGTTACGGCTGTTAATTCGGCAGTAAATATTGATGCAAAGTCTGGTAATTTAGCTGTATATGCTGTATCACCGAGGATAACAGCACACACATCACCACTATCTGACTTTGATCCATCTGTATAAATCTTCACATAATTGGCATGGGTAACGTCGTGCTCTAAGAATTTTCCCCTAATTTCTTCTTCAGTACAGCCCTTCTTCTTAGATGATTTCTTGCATACTAATGCTTCAGGAATAAGCCATGGAGGATTTACAGGATGTTTTACTTCCAGGACTTTCTGGAATTTGAGATGGTTATCCCTAACATCCTCGTTCAGTCGAATTTGCAATGGTTTAGAAGCTCTTGTACCAGAAACATTCCGCGAGTCTGTTTCCTTGAGTGCTTCAAAGGAGGGATTTTTGGGAGCACTTTTCATTCCAGCCACGTATCGCAACCCTAGCTCTTGCCTTCTTAGATCAAGAGGAAGATGATCTATGTCAACATATATATGCTTTCAACAGGAGAAGTTCTAAAAGCTCCTGAGCATATTCTTAACCCCATGTTCTATACAACATCCAATTCCTTTAGCTTGGTTTTACAAGCTGAGGAATAGATGTGACTGCCATAGTCTTGCTTGGAGCGACACAGCGAGTCATATAGCCTTAGATGGGATTTCTTATCAGGCCCCCAACGAAATCCAGAAACAACCTTTAAAATATTCAAAGATTTTTTCAACATTAATCTTTAGGGCATTTATGTGGTTGGCCCATGTTAGTTTGTGATCAATAATCATCCCCA
Source organism: Macrobrachium nipponense (assembly GCF_015104395.2). NCBI lineage: Eukaryota > Metazoa > Arthropoda > Malacostraca > Decapoda > Palaemonidae > Macrobrachium > Macrobrachium nipponense. The sequence goes on from NC_087223.1 coordinate 7,305,337, forward strand.
GAAATTTTACTTCATTTTCATAAGGAATGATAGATCCTTTTAAACTAAGTGTGGGAGGGAATTTCTTCCACACGCCGGAATCTGGTAAATCTTACTGCAACTGTTTTGGAAGAAGACAATTTAAAACCATTCTCATCAGCCCAATTAGTAATTGCATTGATAGACCTTTGCAGATGTTTACATACTGACATTGAATCATATCCTGTGCAGTATATTGCAAGGTCATCGGCAAAAAGTGACCATTTAACAAGAGGCAAGATTTTTTCAACCACACTATTTATTGCCACTGAAGAGAGTGTTAGACTTAAAATGCTTCCTTGGGGAACTCCTTCCTCCCGCACAAAAAGTTGGGAGAAAGAGTTTCCCACTTTTACCCTAACAAATCTGTCCGTTAAAAAGGAATATATAAATGCCCATCTTGTGCAATGTTTCATGATGCCAATTCTCCAGGTAGTGTCGTACGCTTTTTCTAGGTCAAAAAATACCCCGATGGTCTGACATCGTTTGGCGAATCTTTGCTGGATTTGGTTGGTCAGCCTCAGCAACAAATCAAGAATGGAGCGGTTTTTCCTGAAACCAAATTGAAATGATGATGTTAATCCTTACTAGTCTAGTATTTATAATTTTCTCCATCAGCTTACACACACAGCTGGTAGGAGCTATTGGTCTATAGCTGGTGGCTAGGGAAGCATCTTTATTAGGCCTTTTAATTGGAACAACTATGGATATTTTCCAGTCATTGGGTAAAATTCCAGTTTCCCATATTTTGTTTATAATCTTGAGTAAATATTTTTTGTCATCGTTTGGGAGGTGTTTAAGCATTTCATATATGATTGTATTGTCACCTGGAGTTGTGGATTCACTAGAGGAGAGCGCCTCCCGTAATTCTCTCAAGGAAAACCTGTAGTTGTATGGTTCAGGTTTTCCTGAATCGAATTCCAGAATCATTTCAGTATTCCTAATTTATTGAAATTCTCGAGAATAATTGTTGGCGCTGGAAACTTCAGAAAAGTGTTTTCCTAGCTCACTGGCAACTTCAGTGGGCTCTGTGATCAGAGCGTCATTTATTTTTAATGAGGGTAATGGTGACGCAACAAATTTCCCACCCAGTTTCCTTATTTTGCGCCACACCACTTTCAGTGGAGTCTTTGAGTTTATTCCATTAACATAGTAAAGCCAACTTTCTCTTTTGGCTTTCTTGTAAAAGCGCCGTTGCTTGGCTAAAGCACGTTTGTAGATTAATTTAGACTGAGGAGAGCCACTATACTGTTTTTTTTTCATCTGTCCATGCATCTGTGGTGTTTGCACATATGGTAACACTGCATCCCGGGCTTTAAATAATATCCTATTTCGAATATTAACGGTGTAATTCGCATACAGTAAATGATTAAAACACTTTTCAGTTGCAAATATACACCCAGATATCCTTTTATTTACCTAAAACTTACACAGCGTAACTATTTAAAGCCCGGGACGCAGTGTTACCATGCGCGACCACCACAAAAAAAACAGAGTATAGTTTTGTAACGTCTGTAGCACTTCCTAGTCACTTTCCTCAGAATACCACTAGTCTTATTCCACCAGGGAACTGCAGGTCTACGAGGTTTGCCTTTTGGTTTGGGAATCGAACCTTCAGCACTCTTCAGAGTAGATTCAATAAAGTAATCATAAGCATCTATACTCTGTTTTTTTTTCCATCTGTCCATCCGCCTGTGGTGTTTGCGTATGGTAACACTGCGTTCCGGGCTTTGGATAGTTACATTCAGCTTACATTCAACTATAATAACAATATCTTATTTCGAATATTAACGGTTTAATTCGCATACAGTACATTATTAAAACACTTCAGTTGCAAATGTACACCCAGATATCCTTTTATTTACTTAAAACTTTCACATAGCGAACTTATCTAAAGCCCGGGACGCAGTGTTACCATACGCAAACACCACAGGCGGGTGGACAGATGAAAAAAAAAACAGAGTATAGATGAGAAGGAAATGACTCAAACTCCCTATCTAGCGTGACGCCCTTACTGAATTTATCCCAGTCTACCTCCTCTACCTTCCCCTTCGGTAAAACTTCAGATGGACCATTCACAGCATATTTCAAATGGATCGGGTAATGATCACTCCCATTTAAATTTTCGTTCACAGACAAACTAAAATCAAGGTAGATACTTGTTGAAGAGATAAAGAGGTCCAGTGCAGAAATGATGATCATGAATGCTGTGGAAAGTCATTGACCCATTATTATATAGTGTAACATCATTCCTAGCAATAACGTCTTCAATTGATTTCCCTTTACTGTCTAGAAACCGACTTCCCCAAAGGAGCTGGAAGTTGGTTAATTAAGGACTGAATATCTTCACTGTTAAAATCAAGATTTGGTGGAAGGTATAAGGATTAGACTGTTATCCTCTTTTCCAAGATAACTGAAATAGCAACAGCCTGTAGAGTTGTATTTAATTGTATTGTGGAGTGCTGCAGTGATTTATTAACAATAATTCCAGCACCTCCATGGGCCCGACCACCACTTGGAGGAGAGGAGTTAAATATTGAATAATTTAGTCCAGGATTGTAAGGAGAGTTACCTAACATTGTCTCCTGCAGGCATATAATCTTCTGTACGGGCTCTGAGACCTTTACAGTTCCACTGAAAGATATCGAACATGAATGTTAAGGTGGTAAAAAGTACTACTTCCCACCTCTTAGAGGGGAAGTACTGTTCCTAGTGATTGTTTCTTTAATCCCTTTTCATTTGAATTGGAATTTAGAGTTTTTGGCTGACCATATTTCTGGTTATGATTCTGATCAGAATTTCTACTGTGATTCTGTGAATAACAAGGTTCATTTGTCTTAGGGCGGCAAGACTGATCAGAATTCGCATGTTTTTGGGCTGAAACTGCTTTTGGAACCACATTTCTAGGCGGAGAGATCTCTTCCAAAACACTGAACCCATTTGAGGTTTTTATTTTAGAGCCATCATTATCTGTGGATGTGGTCCTTGTGCGCTTCTTGGTGGTTGTAATTATAGTTTTGTTTTCATTTCTGTTTGTGGCTGTGACAATTGATGGCTACGAATTAGTTCTATCTAATTGGGCTTGCTCTCTTGGCTTATTATTGTTGGAAGTGTTTTTGGAACAGCTTCCCGAATGATTAATTGATTTTGGCTCCCTTTTTTTTTGGAGGTGAGCCTGCAACTATCATATTAGTCACCTTTGTATGGACTTTGGGAGGTGAGTTTTGTGTGCTTCTGGAAGTACGACTTTTGGTGTTGGACTCCAAGGCACTAGCAGATGAAAATTTCTTGACAGATTGGGGATTTTCATTATTTACAGTCTGTGGAGTAGCAGGTGTGTGATGCCTACTATCAGATGCAGTTATGAGTTGCCTTATATTGCTGGAAATTTTCATAAGTTTTATTACTGAAGCATAGGCAGAGTTGGCACTTTTGTTTGCCCCCATTATCATCACACGCTTTGCTTCGCTGATATGTTCATTGTCAGCCACTGCCAATACATCTTCAAATCTGTATCTGAGGCAAGCCCTAGAATTTGGAGAGTGATCACCCTTACATTGAAAAGAGTATTAGGCTGCTCCACACTCGTCAAAATTATCATGCTCCGCAGAGCACACAGAACATCAATTGTGGTTTTCACACGATCTTTGAATGTGGCCATATTCAAAACAGTTGCGACACTGTTTTGGATTTCTTTTATATTTTTTGGCCAGCAATGATAGTATCAGGTACTGAAAAAACTTTTACAATTTTTAGTAACAGCGGCTCTATTGCGGGGAGGGTCCTCGCGCTAATTGCCCATCGGGTAGTTACAAACCCAAGTGAAAAGTTTTTTCACACCTGTTGGAGAAATGTATCGGCAGTCCCAGTCCATCACTCGTGCTGAACCAACTGTCCTCTGCCATGGCCGAAATAGGAGTGTAGCAACGAACTTTTTGATTTTATATTAATCTGAAATTCTTTCAGATGATCTATGTGTTTTTGTTCGAGGATTCCGTTGTACCTGAAGTGAAGTTAACACCGGCGAACCTTATTCATACGTCAAGATTAATTATCATTACGAATTTGCCATCGATATCGTCCAAGTCTTGTAAGGTTCACCAAATCATCATGAAGCACTAATTCTCCAAACGGATGCCGTCCCAGGACGTAGCCACCCATGAAATATTTCTTCGGAATTATCGTCAGACCAGTCGACATATTTAAGGGTAAGCGTACGGGACTTGTCCTTGCTCTAGTGTCGCTGAAAAGTCTAAAACCCATTTGTCCAAATGAAGTAAACACTAACTTATATTATATAATATGCAGTGTACGAGATATATGAACCTGTTACTATTCAGGTTATTCAGTCTTTCACGGTTTGATTATTGATTGGATAAGTGAATTTTTACTTCTGGCCTGCATTTAATTGATATTTAGATTAAAAGGCGGGTGTAGGTCAGAATAGAATGAGATTTTTAGATATTCACGTCCCTGATTTTTACTTTTAGCGGAACTTGTGTAGTGGCGAGGTCAAGTCCTCTCACAGCGGCGTTGTGGGGACCTCATCAACATCATATGGCGCTATGATGAAATGGAAAGCCGCATGCATAGCTCCTCCTCTACACATTAGAATCCACTCTGTCCTTCGGAACCTTCTTGTGTTAATGGGGATTAAAGCTACTGAAAACTTATAAATGGCCTAATTGTAAATTAACTTTACCTTGTATTTTCTGACTTGGGTTTTAATCTCATGTATTTTTTTGGTTTAGGGGTTTTCATACTCTTGTATAAATGTAACTTTATATAAAATTAAATTACTGAAATGTTAAATAAATTTTGTGATAAGTCATTTAACGAGGTATTCCCTTTCCTCATTGTGTTCGGATTTTTTTAATGAAAATAATTAAGTCATTTCCTTACCATCCCTTTAACCTTGAGTTCCTTGAGTGTGGGACAATAGATTATTAATACCGCTCGATTTTTCCGCTCAGGTAGGTAACTGGAGGAGAAGGTTAAAAGAAGAGCTGCATCCCATCCTAGTTTTTTTTTACGTGAGATACACAAGGAGGACATCGATGGAGAATTTCGTCCTCTTCAAAAACATGCAGGTCTTTTGAGTGTACTACCCCTTTCAGTGTGTTAAAGAATCTATGCGATATTTCGACTTTCAGGTTTTAAATCGATAGCAAAATTGCTTGGGTTTCATTACCAGCAAGTTCTTTCCATAACTTTTCAAATTTCCAATGGGAATGGAATCTACCTTGCTCTCAATACATTCAGCAGCCTTTATAGAAATTTTTCCTCCCTCCTTGTAGCTGGCAACATACCATATAGGAGTAGGAAGCGCTCTGGTACATGGGGCTGGTCCATGTTCTTCATTCTTAGGGATAAAATCAAATGGCTCATCATTTAAATTTTTCTCCGAAAACACTTTCGTGCTAAGAACCGAATCATTGAGAATGTGGCCATGGAGTCTTTGTTGTGCCTCACTAACTTCTAAGGGTGAGGAAAATTTAACATAAGCAGAAAATGATTGCTTGTCTTTTTCTAGAAGTAATTTCATTCTTTCCACTTTGCCAAATTGTTTCATTACACTGTACAAACACTCATAATCTAATGACTAAGTTTATATTAGTGCAATGAAGGACTCTACTATTGGGATCAAATCCACCAGATTTGCTAACACCCTGGTGTCTCAGTGTTTGGTTCTGTCCGATAGCCGAGCTCATATCCCTCTTCATGCAAGAAGTCGTTGCCAGTGCCAGTAAGTCGTCGGATCCAGGGGAGGGAAAACTATTGTCCAAATCCATAGAATTATGCCAATTCACATTCAGAAGTCCAAAAAGTGCACTCCCCAACAGCACATCAGAAAGGGAAATCCAGGCAGCTTCTAATGCCTAGTCTCACCACCACAACAAACCGTCAAAAGCCCACAAAGCGATCCCAGGATACTACGCACGCACACCACACCAGACCACCTCACACAAACCGGTTCACCTACACACCCAAAACTGTTTGGTTTTATCAAGAAAGTATCGTGGATCAGTCAGGTATTTGCATTCTCCACCAATGGCACAAGTGAGAGTTGACTCCCAGTAGTCCACCCCATACCCTACCCCTTCGGGATGGCATCAATATGCTTGCAGTGGCCCAGCTATAAGCCAATCCGCCTGCTGGAGTTCTGCCCCCACTAATGGGGACTGACTCCCCACTCCAAACGTATTGGTGGGCTTCCGGACAGAAGCCATGAGTCCCATCCCAAACACCAGCAACCCCCCTGGATTCCGATGGGCTGATCCCTGGAGATGGTTCGTCCCTCAAGATGGAAATAGGAAAATCCCATCACTATCTCTTAGGTCAAAACCATATAGGGTGGCGACTCCACCACCACAACTCCCACAATTAGCTTTGAATACAAACCCCTTCCAAGCACGATCCCTTCTCAGACTCACCTAAGCAGTAAAATTTTTCAAAGTGGAAAATTCCACTAAGTTACTCCACAAAATTTCTAATATTTTTAATACTTGAGACTCTTGGACTCACCACGTCAAGGTGGTCTCATTTTGAGGGGGAAAAGAAAATTTGAGTTACAATGGTAATGATGCAGAATAAAAAGTTTATTGATGACTACATGCTTAACAGTGAAAGCAACAAAAGGAACGTTGAATGATGTCTTGTGTTACTTGAGTAGAAAAATGTGCAAAGTGCCAACCACTTTTTTGACTACTTGATACCTAATAAAAATAGTACCCTTCTAAGACTGGCCGAACTGTCTGATTTTGGACCCCGTTCCCTAGGTATGAAATCTTTCCTTATCCTGCACTCATATACCAGTTGTCTGGTGTATTTTCTACGCAGTCTCTTGTTTTCTTAATCATAAGGCAACACTCAAAATTCCAGGCCAGGTGGGAAAAAGTAAGATGTCAAGATGCTGGTAAAAAGAAAAATAACAATGGGCATTTGTTTACTAATGGATAAGATCTAAAGGAGTGACGTTACAAAATGGAATATGTAGACGCTGGAAAAATATAAAATGACAAATAAGATGAGAGTGAAATGAAGGATTAAAACGAGGTACTAAGGTACATTTCTGTATGCCCATCTCAAAAAAGGGAACCAGAAAATGGATATGAGAAATTTTGGGAGAGGTCGTCAGATGCAATGGTAGAGGTGCCAATACCAGAGGAGAAACTGGTGTGAGGAGACTTAATGACCATGTAGGAGACGTGATGGGGTAGATAGAATTTGAGAGGGGGAACTATGACAAACAAGCAACACTAGAATTCCGCCAAAGCTAAGGCTTAAAAATTAGCATTAACAATCTTTTAGGGACTCCAGAGGGAGGCTGATATAACAAGAGAGTGAGAAGCTAAAACAGGTTTGGTTTGATTAAGAGGGAAAATACAGATAGCATTAAAGAAGAGGATAGCTCTGATATACCATAAGCAAAGCAGTAAGACAGCAAAACACAATAATAAAATAAACAATGAAAAAAAATTTAGCAACAAAGGGGGAATTATCAAGAAAAAGTATCAAAAATATAACATTAACCACTGGTCAGTGGAATCAAATATAAGGGCATTAGAAGAGGTATCGAGAGTGACATCGTGAAAAAACATATTTGCTGTACTATAAAGTGACAGTGTATCAGGAAAGAGATTAAGAAAGACGTCGTAGTGGAACACAGACGCACAAAGACAGATCAGAGAGAGAAAAAAGGAGCCGCAATGCTTTGGCAGAGGTAAAGACCCACCACCCTGGGTTAGGTTAACCCAAGATTCATCCCTGCAACTGCCCTTGATGTATCTAAAAGCATTAACAATTTATTGGTGATTGTTACTGTTGCTATGCAAGAAATTTATTTGTCGAATGATTTGCCTGACTTTTGCACTGAAATATTTTTTGGTTTCCCTGACATAAAATCCAATTTTTCCAATGAGGTACTCGACTCTAATTTATATAGCCTATCAAGTATATGTGGGTTAGAGGTAAACAAAGCCAAAATGTTTTTCACAATTAACCGCTTTGGTAGATCTAGGGTACTTATCCGCGGCGGCCTAGACTATGGCAGTTGCGGTTTTTCTATGCAGTTTTACCTACTGAACAAGAATTTTAAGTAATATTTATTCGGACGACTGTAATTAACCCCCAGGGGGCAGTACTAGACACGGCAAAATACATTGTACGGCCCAATCCCTAGGATGTCGTATCCGCGGTTACGTTCCTTGCAGTCCATGCGGAATGCTTCTGTAGAAATACCACAGCTTTAAAGAAATTAAATTGAATATAGCTATGAGGTCATTCAGAGCAGAAACAGAAATTGGCAGTAAAAGGTTTGAAATGTGTAACAGGAGGAAAACCTCGCAGATATGAAAGGAGTTACAATAACAGGAATGAAAGGGGTTGTAGCCAGGGGCCGAAGGCACGCTGCAAAGAACCTTAAACAATGCCTACAGTGCACCACATGAGGTGCATTGATAGCACTACCCCCCACGGAAATAGCTTGAAATGGCATAACAATTTTATGCTACTAAAATTAAGTAGAACAATACATAATATAGGGTAGAATCAATGGGAAACGACAAAATGGTTTAATATTTTTGGCCAACAATTAATTATCTTAATAGCGTAACCTTCATACTTTGGTGGTCATAGTACCTATTTCATACCTTCATTGGAAGCTTAACTGAATTTAAAAAGACCCATTTGAACTTCAATCTACTTACCCATAATGAAGATTAATAATTATAATTCTTCCCATTTTCGGGTGGCCAAGTCCATCGGAATAAAAATACACACTTTTACGACATAAATACGGTAACCTTTCGATTCCTCCATTCAAAGCAGTGCTGCCAATGAAATTTTTCAGTTTCCGCCAGAACCTCAGTGAAAATTCCCCCAGATTCAACTAAAATCCCCCAGATTGTAATAAAACTAACATTTAGTTGAATCAAGTATATTTTAATCAAGTTTACATATCAATGGTTAATCCAAGTGTTATTCCTGCTCTTCTTTTGCCTTTAATTTCATAATGAAAATAACATTTAGTTCAATGAGTAAGTTTTAATCAAGTTTAGGCCTACTACGTATCACTGGTTAATCCAAGTGCTATTCCTGCTCTTCTTCTGCCTCTAAATTCATTGTTATATTATTTTCTTTCATACGTTTAATGTACTTAGTACTTGTTATTCCCTTTTCTACATCACTAATTAAAGCCTTGCTTGGTTTCCAATCAGTACAGTCTGAAGTGTTTTTCGTGATTGATTGTTTGGCCAAAATTCTATCAGCTACTGCTTGTGCTTTTAATGAATTAGTTTTCCTAGTTTTAATGTTGTTCACTTGCGAAAATATGCGCTCTACACACGCTGAGGAATGTGGTAAACACGACAGATTTGTCATAAATTCAGAAATTAGTGCAAACTTGGAATTGCCCATGCCATCTTTGATGGAACGTTACATTATACCAGTATTGTGGTATGTTGTCACTTGTGATAGGTGGTAACTCGTTAGCTGTGAGCCGATAACTTCTCCACTGATCGTCAAGTTCATTCACTGAGCTGGCGGTTATTGATGATGGCGAAAGACTTACGTTTGATGCAATAGCTGGATCAAGAAAATTTAGCTTGGCAATTACACTGTCTTCATCAAATGGAAATCTCTTCCTTATTTGAATGCAGAGTTCGACAAGAAATTTCAAGCATTCATTCTTGAATCTTTTCAAAATATCACTTGGTAATGGTTCATTAGTTGTGTCATCGCTAGTCCTCCCAGGTAAATGTTATCGTGACTTTTGTGATTATTTCTATTACTTGGATCAATATATAATAGAATGGTACATACTATTTATGAAATTAATGCACTCAGAACTTCCGACTGCATTTATTTCCTAAATAGTATGTACTATTCTTCGTTGAGAATTTTATATTTAAATGATTTAACATCCATTTCAAAACTGTAGGCTATCTCTTATAAATAACGCAATTTAAGCGATATATTCATCTTATTGCTAAATTCCCCTAGATAATCATCAATTTTGGCCAAATTCCCCCATTCCCCCAGACGATCCCCATTTCCCCAGATCTGGGGGATTTCCCCCCAGGTTTGGCAGCACTCAATGTTTACATTCGTGACGTCACAAAGCGAGGGGATACATGAGTATTACTTTTTGAAAATTAATTGTTATTAAATTTGAGTCAATAACATGGAATATAATTTAAATAAAGAATATAAAGATTTTGGATAAACAAATATGTTTATTTTCCCCTCCCGTCGGCCTTATCACCATTCCAAAATCGAAATGCGTGTTACCAAAAGAGGGGCTACGTACGTATAACTTTTATTATTAATAGTCATTCTCATCATTTAGATTAATAATACGTACGAATATTTATTTCAAAGAATATGAGAAATATAAAACGGGAAAATAGCTTTATTTTCCAATGCCGTCGGCCTCCGTACCCTAACGAATACAATATATTCTTGAAAAACCATTCTATTTCGTTCCCAATTCCAGTTCCATATTTCTCATCGAATTCCAACTGTCTGTGACATATGACTGACAGACTGTCCAGGCCTGGAACGCCGTCTATAAGACACGAACTGACAACTGCAGAGCTTTTTTTTCCTCCTCTGAAGAAAAATATTAGACGGGAGATTGACAGATGAGGACGGTTGGTAAATAAATGAATAAATAAAAATTAATTCTACGTAGAGGTCGTCGTATTCAAGATAAGGTGTACTTAGTATAGTAGGTGCTGAAACAGAAAACGTGAATTTTATTATTATTATTATTATTATTATTATTATTATTATTATTATTATATTATTATTATACAGAATCCTGTAAGAAGAGCGTATATGGAATGCAGAAAAAGATAATTGGTGTAATTCAGAAAAATATAATTTAGCACAAGTTATATTTAAGAAAAAAAAAGGAGTTTCTCCGGATTTAATTCAATATTCTCAGTTTGATTTCTTAGCCAGAAAATATGTAAGAAAATGACATTTTATAAAAAGATCGTTGCTTGTTACATAAAAATTAGTTTACACTTTATTATTAATTTTCAGTTTGGTAGGAAAACATTTCCATTTATATATATATATATATATTATATATATATATATATATACATATATATATATAATATATATATATATATATATATATATAATAAAAGAAGAAAAGAAGCCCATAAAAATGCCAGAAAATAGAAAGTAAGTACTATATTTCAGAGGCTGCTGCCTCTCTCTTCAGGTAGGCAATGAATGAGAAAAGTTACTGAAAAGACAGTATTTATACCAAGAGATCCATCCACAGGTAGCCGTTTTACTAGGTCACCCCCACTGATAATTTCTCTTTACTCTTCTTAAGCATTGGCTGAAGGAAGATTTTATCTATGATATCTGAATCCAAGACGCCCTTAGAGATGTTCATTACTTGTCTTTGTTTAATCAAGACTGACTCTATCATCTGGCTTTTATACCGACATTTGCTGCTATAATTTACATGTGACAAATTCCAGTTTAATCTGTGGTTATGGTTATTTATATGGTTAAAAATAGCTGGGCTCTGTTGTCCATACCTAACTGACCGTTTATGTTTTATTAATCTCTGGGGAAGTGATTTTCCTGTAAAACCGATGTAAGATTGGTCACAGTCCAGGCATGGGATTTTGTATATTCCTGTTTTTGGGGATTGTCTTTTGTTGGACGTTAATCAGGGATTTGGCTAGGGTATCTGGGTATGTAAAAAGGCAAAGGAGTTAGATTTTCCGAGGGTCTGGGTCACCGTCTTAATCCTGTCCAGGTGTGGGATTCTTATTTTATTGCTGGGTGTCTGGTCTTGTCTTAAGGAGGTCGGTAGAAAATTACGTTTGCTTTATGAATCGCTCGTCCAATTATATGGTAAGGATACCATTAAAGACGAAAGCTGCTTACGAGTTAGTTTTCAAATTCCTTTTCCAGGAAATCTGGGGAATAAATTCGTAAGGCTCTTAAGAACAGGTTGCCAGCTACGCCTATCTTGATAGAAATGTCATGATGACTAAAGTAATGAATGTATAAAAGTGAGAATGTTGGTTTTCTGTATGTGGCAAATTTGCAATCTGCCGTGTACCTAATTATTAATACATTAAGAAAAGGAATTTTGTTGTCTGTTTCCAATTCAACTTTAAATATGATGTTTGGCACTAGTGCGTTTAATTTTGAAAGAAATTCGTTGAAATGATCCCACTATTATCCCAAAATGTTAGAATATCAACTATATATCGTGTCCACAGCATGATTTTGGGTTTTATTGCATTTATTACTATAGTTTAAGTATTCCATGAATAGATTGGCTAAAACAAGACTTTTATTAGATGAAATTCTGTTGTAACAGAACATCTTTACCAGTCATAATATATATATATATATATATATATATATATATATATATATATATATATAATATATGATTTATTTATATATTATATATATATATATATATATATATATATATATATATATATATAAATATATATATATATATACTTGAAAATCACAGTAAATGCACGCTACTTCATTAAATAAGCGAATACCACAGGAAAATGATAGTTAGAAATCCAAGCGCTTTCGTCTTTACTAAGACACTCTTGGATTTCTGACTATCATTTTCCTGTGGTATTTCGCTTATATATATATATATATATATATTATATATATATGTATATATATATATGAATAATTATCACACTTTGTAGCTTGAATTGATATATATATATATATATATATATATATATATATATATATATATATATATATATATATATATATATAAACAAACAGTAACTGAAATTATACGAGTCACTGAAGTTAAAAGCGAAAAGCAAACACTTTCATAGCCAGAAACGTCAGAATTAAAAGTAAATTACAAATTAAAAATCAAACGTTTGCAAAAATTAAACGTTTGCTAATTATTGACTCGACCGAATTATATAATCACTTAGCAAGATCGCAGAAATAAAGCGTAACTTCCAAACCAAAAAGATTTGGTTAAAGAAAACATTTTCCTAAACGAAAAATTTGCTGAAAAAGTATATATATATAAAAAGTTTGGATAATTAAATTACTGGATTATATCAAAGCCGATTGAATATGGCAGCATCTGGCAACTCGACCCGATAGGTGTTGCCTTCGGCGTGAACATCAAAAGCCTTTCATCTCAGGCTCAGTTGCTCTCAGAGAGCCGAGTTGAGAGGACGTGAACAACCGTCGTCGTCGTCGCATCGCAATTGCTTGATGGCGCGTCTTCCGTGAACTTAATTGAGAATAAGAATGTTTAAGGACAATATTACCGCATTCAAGGAATTCCTCAAGGGGATTAATGTAGTGTTATGAAAGATATTTAATTAAGGGATTTTCTAGAAATTAGTTTGTGTAATTAAACGGTAAACTTTGTTAAGATTATTAGTTTTATTTCTTCTGTTGTCGACTTTCGTGAAGGAGAGGAGAAACAAACACCTGTTGCGTCCTCTCTCATATATGTGACGTGAACGTTCAAAGATTTATTCTTTATGGTTTTTTAAAGTTTTTCCGTCTGTCTGTTCGTCTGTTTGTCTGTCCGTCACGGAGAAACATGGATCTGTTTCTTATAGGAAAAAACACAAGGCTTTACAGGACGCAGAGTGAAGGACTGATAAAAAAGAAAAGAAAAACGAATTAGAATAAATAAAAGGAAATGATTAATCATGCTGATGATTACATACGAAACCTCAGTCAGTATGGACAAGTCCTGGGACGAGGAGGCGTTCGAGGGGCCTCTCCAACGCCTCACGCCCTTCCCCAACAATGTCGCCAACACGACCGCCAGCACAGCCCTGGGTGGGGGGACACCCTCCCACCACCACCCCCACCACCCTACCCCGGGCGCGGCAGACGGCAATTCCTCCTCCGCCTTCTACGACAACGGCACGTCGGCCTACTACGAGAGTAGCAACGTGCTGGCCTACCCGATCACGCAGGCGATCTTCTACATCGAATACCTGACGATCTTCCTGCTGGGGATCTTCGGGAACTGCCTCGTCTGCTACGTGGTCGTCCGTAGCAAGCACATGCACACGGTCACGAACTACTTCATCACGAACCTGGCACTGGCCGACATCCTCTTGTGCGTCTTGGCCGTCCCCTTCACGCCCCTGTACACCTTCATAGGCCAGTGGGTGTTCGGCAGCGTGCTCTGCCACCTGGTGACGATGGCGCAGGGCATCAGCGTGTACGTGTCCTCCCTGACGCTCATGTCCATAGCGATCGACAGGTACTTCGTGATCATCTACCCCTTTAGGCCTAGGCTCCAGATCACCACCTGCTACCTGATCATCGTCAGTATCTGGCTCTTCTCCATCACGGCGACGCTGCCCTACGCTCTCTACATCGGCCAGGTGGAGTACGAGTATAAGTTCTACTGCGAGGAGTACTGGCCCTCGGAATTCATCCGCCAGGTCTTCAGCGGCTGCACGGCCATCATGCAGTTCGCCGTGCCCTTCGTCATCATCCTGTACTGCTACGTCAAGATCTCCGTCAGGATGAACAAGCGCGTCAAGGCTAAACCCGGCTGCAAGAGCTCCAAGAAGGAGGAGGTCGATCGGGAGCGGAAACGACGCACGAACCGCATGCTCATCGCCATGGTGACCATCTTCGGCACGTCTTGGCTCCCCATGAACGTCGTGCACCTGGTGGGGGACTACAACGCCACGGCGCAGTCCTGGAGCTACTACAACCTCTGCTTCTTCATCACTCACGTCATCGCTATGTCCTCCACCTGCTACAACCCCTTCCTCTACGCCTGGCTCAACGATAACTTCCGCAAGGAGTTCCAGCTGGTCCTCCCCTGTTTCCACCAGACGGCGTCGTCCTCCGCCGCCGCCGCCCGCGTAGGGCAGTGGCGCTCCGAGAGGACTTGCAACGGGAACGAAACCCAACACGAACTGCTCCTTCAGTCCGGCGGAGGAGGAGGAGGAGGAGGAGGAGCTGGAGGAGGAGGAGGAGGAGGAGGAGGAGGATCAGGGAGGTCTTTCCAGAGGCAGGCGTCCACTAACGACTCGCCCCCTCCGGAGGACGACCTCGCCGCCACGTCCGTCGAGGCTCACCAGATGGCTACCTTCGTGGTCGAAGTCGCCGACCAGACGGATAGGGGGGACTCCCCCTACAGCCAGGCTACGGAGCCCCTCGTCAATGGACAGGCCTCTGATTATGTCTAATTGTTGGTGAGTAGTACTGCAGGAACCGTCGACTGCCTCCTCAGGCCTCACTGTGACCCTTGGGAGGATGCCCCTCCGGGAATATTAAGATCTTCAGGAGGAATTCAGGAATTCGGGAGGAACTAAGGTCTTCAGGAGGGACAAGGAAGACAGTAGGCGGTCAAACGGCCTTCCAAAAAATTGGGAAGATGACAGGGTTGGGGCCATGTTTTTCTTCTTTCTTCTATAAGAGGAAAATAATAATGAGACAAATATAATGACAGGTTTTTTTAGAGCTATCCCTTCTCTCTCTCTCTCTCTCTCTCTCTCTCTCTCTCTCTCTCTCTCTCTCTACTATTTTAATTCTTAAATGTCTTGCAATCTCTTTTTTTATTACTCTCTCTCTCTCTTTATTGTTATTCTAGTATACGTCTGGCAATCTCTCTCTCTCTTCTTCTTCTTTTTTCTCTCTCTTTTATCGTAATTCTTGTACCTCTTGTAATGCAGTTTTTTCTTATCGATTCTCTCTCTCTCTCCCCCGTATTATTGTAATTCCTATATCTTGCAATCAAGTTTTTATTATCTCTCTTTCTCTCTAGTACTGGTAATCTTAGGCACGAAGATATGTTAATTAAACTGTATTCCTTATAGGAAAATGAAAAGAGTATTTCCTAGAAAATCTGAAAAATGCCATATATATATATATATCTATATATATTATATTTATATATATTATATATATATAGATACATACGGGCAAATTTTTATGGGTGCCGTTAGTGAGATTTCAATGTATATATGTTTGTGTATCATATATATATATATATATATATATATATATATATATATATATATATATATATATACAGTGAAATCTCACTAACGGCACCCATAAAAGTTTGCACATACAGCGCTCTGACCTCTCACAGAGAAATAGCCTTTTAAAGGGCCTTTTAACTTCCTACCCCCCAGCCTGGCCGGCCACCCCCCCACCCCCCCTTGAAACATTTTTTTGGGTCAGAACGCGACAGAAAAGTTCTGTCTCACAGAGATTAATAACCACCCCCATCTGCCTCGTCAGAAGCAGCAGAGAGGCAAAAAGAACCCTGCTTCCATTGTGAGCGGAACAATGAAAATTCAAATTATGACGAAGTCGCTATCCGTTCTTTTCTCAACTCGAGTTAAGGGATACAATAAAATGCCATCAAAGGGCTTCTGACAAGTTATGAAAGGAGGGGGGGGTGCGGGGGTGAGTACGTAGGTACATACATAGTCACAGCAAGAGAGAGAAAGAGAGAGCGAAAGACGCCAAGTAACAAGAATCCAAGCATCATAAAAGTGGATGGTGAAACATATGTTTCGGGTTTAACATAATGCTGATTGACTTTTCATACAGGTAAATAAAGTAACTAATGTTATACAAAGGGGCAATACATACATACATACACATGAATTTATACACAGGCACAGCAAAAGAGAGAGAGAGAGAGAGAGAGAGAATGCACGCAAGTTAGAAGTGGATGGCACAACATATGTTTGGGGCTTAACACATTGCTTGTTGGCTTTCTGTATAGGTATACAAAATGGTTAATGTTGTGGGAATGGGCAATATATATACATACATACACACATACATACAGACGCAGCAAAATAGAGAGAGAGAGAGGGAGAGAATGTACTCAACATAAAAATGGAAGGCACAGTACATACCTGGTCAAGTAAGCAGCCTAATTAAAGCTAATATAAACATGCACCATGTGTGTGTATGTGTGTGTGTGTATGAACACACAATACACACACAGCCACACACACACACAACTTAATTACCTTCTTTCACGTCCCATTGCGAGGCTGAAACTCGCCGTTTTGAATAGGAAGGGAACGCAGGCAGGCAATATTAGCTTGTCAAATATATTTAAACATTCCTTTTGATGTGCCCAGGGGGACCATCAAAAGGATCTTTTAAAACCTGCTTTATTATTATTATTATTAACTATTATTATTATTATTATTATTATTTATACTATTAATTTGAGACCAAAAGAACCTCTTAAAACCAGCTTTGCTCTTATTATTATTATTCTGTTAAAAAGAACGGGCAGGATTAAGTGAGTTGATTTTATATATTGTTTTTTTCTATTTTCCCTACAATTCGCTTCTCAGGCTCAGCGATGTTTCTGAGTAACTGGCCAATATTCATATTGGGAATTTTCAAAAAATTATAAATGCTGAAGGTAATCTTTTATTAGAACAGGGATCCAGGTCCAGGTCAAGCAGGGGTCGTCGTCAGTGCCGGTATTATTCCGTAGGCGTAGTTCAGTTCCGGGCTGGGGTCGTCAACCGGCCCGAAACTGAACTACGCCTACGGAATAATACCGGCACTGACGACGACCCCTGCTTGACCTGGACCTGGGATCCTGTTCTAATAAAAGATTACCTTCAGCATTTATTATTTTTTGGAAATTCCCAATATGAATATTTGCCAGTTACTCAGAAACATCGCTGAGCCTGAGAAGCGAATTGTAAGGAAAATAGAAAAAAACAATATATAAAATCAACTCGCTTAATTTTACCAAAATATTATTATTATTATTATTTGCTGTCTCTGAGCTGCACATATTTCCTAAAATATTTCTGTTCCTTGGACGCTTGGGATCAAAAGACCTGTTAAAACCTGCCTTATTATTATTATTATTATTGGAAGACGAATACTGGATTTACACTGCAAATATTCCTTAAAATACTCTATCTCATTGTTCGTTTGAGACCAAAAGAATCTTTTAAAATCAGCTTTGCTATTATTATTATTATTATTATTATTATTATTATTATTATTATTATTATTATTATTATTATTATTATTATTATTATTATTTGCTGTCTTTAAGCTGCAAATATTCCCTAAAATATTCTGTCTTTAAGCTGCAAATATTCCTAAAATATTCTATCTTTAAGCTGCAAATATTCCCTCCCAAATATTCTATTCTTTGGACACTTGGGATCAAAAAGACCTTTTAAAACCTGATTGCCTTATTATTATTATATTTTATGATAATTATTATTATCAATGCAAGACCAAATACTGCATTTAAACCGCAGATCTTTCCTAAAAAGTTTGGCTCCATCCATGCCTTTAGAAGCGGCTTCCATGCGCGTCCCGTCTGGAATTCCATTTCATGACGACTAAAAGGGAGGTCTGGATTCCTTCCAGTAAAGGAGAGGAAGATGAAGATGAAGATGAAGATGAAGGCGATGATAAAGTTAATGGAGAAGACAACAGAGGAATTTGCTCATTGTTGCACTTCTGTTTCTGTTAAGAAATGCGGACGAGTCAGTGTTTCTGTACTTTTAAGAAATGCGATGAATTGATCTTTGTTTACGTTTAGAGCAACAGAGATTACGTTTAGAGCAACAGAGATGAACTGATTATTGTTTATGTTTAAGAAATAGAGATGAATTGAATTTTGTGTACGTTTAAGACATGCAGACTTCGTTTAATGCAGTTTTATCTTTGAAATTTTAATAAAAAGACAAAATCGCTTATTGTTTGCAAAAGAAATATGTATCAGCCAAATAAAAAATGATTATTTCACATCTCCCAACGAAACGTAAATTCATTCACTAAATAGTCTGTCCGCTCTTTTTCTGTCTGCCCTCAGATCTCAAAAACTACTAAGGCTGGAGGGCTGCAAATTGGGATGTTTATCACCCACTCTCCAATCAGCAAACGTACCAAATAACAGCCCCCTAGACTCAGTAGGTTTTATTTGATTTAAGGTTAAAGTTAGCCATGGTCGTATGCCTGGCAGCGGTTTCCGGAGCCACGGGACGCACACTCAGTCTGCCGCATCTGGTGAGTAACTGGAGAGCTATCAGGCATAGGTGGTGGTTTTATATAGCATTATAAGTTGTGAATGATATCTTTGGCGCTTTTTTTTTTGCGTTTTTTTTTTTACCCGTTTCTTTTATTTTTGACGTTTGCAACGAAACGAATGAAAGCTGAAATGATTCGTCTCTTTAATAAAAGCCAGACTTTTAATGCCTAAAATAGAAAAAAAAACATTTTCTATATATTTCAATGAAAAGGCCTTATCTTCCCTATTTTCAGTTTTCATTGAGAAATGCGAAATTCAAATGAGAGGTTTTCGGTTTTGTCCTGGGAAATACTGCGAGGTCTATGCTTCAATGTGTGTGTGGTGTGTGTGTGTGTGTGTGTGTGTGTGAGAGAGAGAGAGAGAAGAGAGAGAGAGAGAGAGATTGTTTAAAAAAAGACTGAACTGTAAGATGCACCACCTTATTTACAGTACAGTAAAAGAGAGAGAGAGAGACCTTACCTTACAGACCTTACATCTTGTTCGGGTTGCCCCAGGTCCCTCAGTGTGAGGCACCTCTAATGTCTACCAGAGAGTTGCTAGTACATCTTCCGGTATATTTTGCATCTTCCAATCTTGGATGGTCTGGGATGCAGCTGAGATATTTGTCGAGCTTATTCTTAAACACATCTAACGCTCACTCCTGATATTCCTCAGATGAGCTGGCAACGCATTGAATAGACCTGCATTATCGATGCTGGTGCGTAGTGGTATTAATTTTCCTGTGTGCTTTCCTTATTTTCCTGGTATAGTTTTGGGCACTATTAATCTACCTATGCTTGCTCTTTCTGATATTTTTAGCTCCATGATGTTTTCGGCTTTATTCCTTCATCTGTTTCCATCCTGAATTTATCATGTAGCGTTCTCTTCTCCTTTCTAGACTATATAATTTTAATGATTGTAGTCTTTCCCAGTAGTCAAGGTCCTTAACTTCTTCTATTCTAGCTGTAAAGGATCTTTGTACACTCTCTATTTGTGCAATATCCTTTTGATAGTGTGGGTACATATCATATTGCAATATTCAAGTGGACTACGAACATATGTTTTATAAAGCATAATCATGTGTTCAGTTTTTCTTGTTTTTGAAGTGCCGTAACAACATTCCATTTTTGCTTTACATTTTGCCAATAGAATTGCTATTTGATCATTGCATAACATGTTCTATTCATCATCACACCAAGGTCTTTACTGCTTCCTTATTTGTGATTGTCTCATTATTAGGTCCCCTATATGCATATAGCTTTCCTTCTCTGTCTCCATATTTTATTGATTCAAATTTATCAGGTTAAATACCATCCTATTTACCTCTGCCAATCATGATACTTTGTTAAGGTCTCTTTGTAGCGCGTTCCTATCTTCATCACAAGTAATTTCTCTACTTATTCTTGTGTCATCGGCGAAACTACTCACTACCGAGTCCTTAACATTACTGTCTATGTCTGCAATCATAATAACAAACAGTATTGCAGCTAAACACGTACCTTGTTGCACACCGGATATTACCTTAGCTTCATCAGATTTCTCATCGTTTGCAATAACTATCTGTTTTCGTGTGTAAAAAATTCTTTTCACCATCTCCTACTTTATCCACGATATTGTGTTTTCTAATTTTCTTCGCTAATCGCTAATATTATAGGTCTACCTTGTCAAAAGCTTTGCAAAGTCTAGATAAACCACATCTGTTTGTTTCAGTTTTCGCTTTTCATATTTTATATATGTTCTCACGGTGGACTAATAGTTGGGTTTGTGTACTTTTTCCAGGTACGAAACCATGTTGTCCTATATTAAACAAATTATTTTTTTTATAAATGTTTCATAATATTTTTCTTCATTACCCTTTCATACACTTTCATAATATGTGATGTTAGACTCACGGCCTATAATTACTTGCCTCTAGTCTTGATCCACTTTTGAAAGTAGGGGTAATAATGCTAATTTGTGCTCATCATAAATCTTGCCTGTATCTACACTTTGTCTTAATAATATTGCAAGTGGCATTGCGATAGAATGAACTACTTTCTTTAACAAAATAGCAAGAACACCATCAGGACTTACAGCAGCTCCATTTTTAATTTCATTAATAGCCTGCACAATATCAGCTTCATTAATATCTATGTCAGCAAATAAATTCATTCTATTTTCGTCCCTTACTTCTGTATCATTATCTTCATTATTAATTCTAGGGGTGAATTCTCTCTTATATCGTTCTGCCAATATGTTGCATATTTTCTTTTTTTCATTCTTTTAATCTCCCTTCATTCTTAGAGGGCCTATTTCTATTCTTTTTTTTAATTCATCTTTTTCGCATACAAGTACAATAGTTTGGGGTTTTGCTTGATATTTATTAGGGTTTTTTTCTTCCAAGTCCCGTTTTTCATTTTCTTTTGATTGTAATAATCTTTTGTTCTGCATTTTCTATCTTACTTTTTAGTTCTATTAACTTTCCATGCATTTTTTTTTTCTTTTGCAAGACCTTTTTTCCACTTCCTGATTTTCTGTAATAAGATCCTTCTGTCTCTTGGTATGCATGACTGTATGTTTACTTTTTCTTCTTCGGTATATATTTTTATTTTCCATTATTTTCTCTAATATTTTATATAGTATCTCCGTATTTACTCTTATGTCATTACTTATGAAAATGTTATCCCAATCTTTGTTTAATTCTTCATTTATTTCTGACCATTTTTATATTTTTACTGTAGAAGTTGTATTTTCCATATCCTTCCCACTTTTTCATTCTTGCTTATCTCTGTTTTCACTTGCTTTGGAATGAAACTGTTTATTCTATGACATTATGGTCTGAAATATTCGCATTATAAACTA
>NC_087223.1:7327746-7330246 GCF_015104395.2 Macrobrachium nipponense
ACCCATGGAGAGAGAGGGAGGGTTGGTCCTATTCTCTCTCTCTCTCTCTCTCTCTCTCTCTCTCTCTCTCTCTCTCTCTCTCTCTCTCTCTCTCGTATAAAAGAAAGACCTGCAACGCTTATCATTCCTCGTTCCTTGAACTCACAGTTCATTTTCGAACTTTATATTAGAATAAACTTTCTCTCGCTTTCTAAAGTCACTTTCACATTTAGCAGCTGTCAGCCAGAATGCTGCTGTGATGTGCTCTCAGTGTGTAGTTGGTCTATGTGCAATGTGTAATTCAAGTCTGTGATCAGCACATTATGTGATGTGTCCAATGTGTTTTCGTTATCAGGATTCAAGCGTCGATAATTATAATGCCATGTATATTCTCATTATAACTGCACAGAGCAGGATTTTGGCTGGAGAATTTATACTTGAATTTAACATGTTGATATGGTGGAGATTTTTATATATATATCTAATAAAAAGAGCCCATAAAAACGTTAAGATAACCACAGAATAAACTGGAATATGTCACGTATAATTTATAGCAGCAAATGTCGGTACAAAAGCCAGATGATAGAGTCAGCCTTGATTAAGCAAAGACAGGTAATGCACATCTCAGTGGGCGCCTGGGATTCAGATTCAAAGGGGGTGCCTTGGAATCAGATATCATAGATAAAATCTTCCTTCAACCAACGCTTAAGAAGATTAAAGCGAAATTATCAGCAGGGGTGACCTGTGGATGGATCTCTTGGTATAAATACAGCCTTTTCTGCAACTTTTCTCATTCACTACCCACCTGAAGAGAGAGGCAGCAGTCTCTGAAATATAGTACTTGCTTTCTATATTTTGGCATTTTTATGGGCTCCTTTTTATTAGATGGAATACTGTTGTAACAGAACACTTATATCAGTCATATATATATATATATATATATAACTCAAAAACAAATATACTACACTCCCCGCAGGCCTATAGAAGTCGAAAACCAATTTGTCTAAAAACAAAAACAAAACATGTGAAAGTGGACACGCAAGCCAGTGTTACATAATGATAAAACATGACAACATTCATTCTTTATAACTCGGATGTTATAACTTATAGTCGCCTGATATTCAGGTTATAAATCATTTATAAATAATTGTAAGAGAATGTCTGCGTTAACCCAAGTGATTCATACAAGATGTCATGATGTCCATTTTAATCATTTTTTTTGTGTGCAAAATATTTACAAATATTCACGACATAAATAAGAGAATATTTGTTGATTCCTTTC
Organism: Macrobrachium nipponense; assembly: GCF_015104395.2. Classification (NCBI taxonomy): domain Eukaryota; kingdom Metazoa; phylum Arthropoda; class Malacostraca; order Decapoda; family Palaemonidae; genus Macrobrachium; species Macrobrachium nipponense. The sequence continues at coordinate 7,329,008 of NC_087223.1, forward strand.
AGTTAACAGTAACTAGGTTTTTATCGTAATATTTAAAAAAAGGTTGAGTTTATTATAATACTTAAAATTGTTTTGAGTTAATAATAGTAATATTTAACACTTATTTTTGGTTCATAACAGTAAGATTATAAAAACATTTTGAGTTTATCATAGTAATATTTAATACTTATTTTGTTTATTCTAATGGTTTAGTTTATAATAGTGTTAAAAATTTTTTTTTTTTTAGTTTATAATAGTAATATTTAGAAATATTTTTGTGTTTATAATAGTATTAAGAAAATTGAGTTTATATTTTTAAAAAATTTGACTTTATGACAACGAAAGTTTTTTGACTTCATAATATTAAAATTATAATTTTTTTGAGTTTTATCGTAATATTATACAAAAATGTTGAGTTGATTATAGTAATATGAAAATTTTTTGAGTTTTTAATACTAATATTTAAAAAAATCTTTGAGTCTGTAATAGGAATATTTAAAAAAAAATTTGAGTTTATAATAGTAATATTAAAAAATTATTTTTTAATCGTGATATTATCAAATTTATAATAACATTTTAAGCAAATTTGAGTTTATAGCAGTAATATTTAAAAAAATCGATTTTACAAATGTTTGAGTTTAGGACACTAATATTATGAACAATAACTCATTATAAAGTCAATTTTGCATTTCTAACAGTCATTAACAATTATATTATTAAAATTTTTTAAATTAAGTTTTTATTCTTGAAAAAAAATATAAATAAATATTCTTAATAATTTTGAGTTTATGAAACCAAACTTTATTTTACTTGGTCATTTAAAAATCTTTTTTAAACATTATACTATTCATTATAATTAACCTCATATCATCATCATCATTATCATATCAGATCATTTTCAATCATTATTCTTCCGAATCATTTATTTTTTCCAGTGACCTGATTACCTTCATCAATCCCAGACGTCACCTGACATCACCCAATTATTCTGACATCACCCAGTCATTATGTAGACCTACTGACATCACCCAATCATTCTATTGGATTCCTGACATCACCCAATCATTCTATAGGATTCCTGACATCACCCAATCATTCTATAGGATTCCTGACATCACCCAATCATTCTATGAAATTCATGACATCACCCAATCATTCTATAGGATTCCTGACATCACCCAATCATCCTATGGGACACCAGGCAATACCCAATCATTCTATAGGATTCCTGACATCACCACATCATTGCACATGATCCCT
>NC_087223.1:7335246-7347746 GCF_015104395.2 Macrobrachium nipponense
CGATGATGGTGACGAGAAAAAATTATTGGAACGTGAGACTAAAAAGGAGAGAGAGAGAGAGAGAGAGAGGCATTATTTGAACGGTAGAGTATAGAGAGAGATAGAGAGAGAGAGAGAGAGAGAGAGAGAGAGAGAGAGAGAGAGAGAATGTCAATATAAATACACAAACTATATGAAAAGGACCTTTAACTAGAGCCTAACACCCCCCTACCCCCTAACCTCAAAAAATCCTTATAATCGTACTAAAGAAAGGAAGTGATTGTTTGTTTGTGTGTATGTTTGTTTGTGTGTTGCGTATGTTTTTGTGTGTTGAAGAAAGCATTCTTTCATTTGATTGTGTAAGTATCCAGTGTGTGTGAGTTTGTAGGTAGAATTCTACTTAGTTTGTAGTTTGTGAACAGCAGAGGTTTTAGGGTCCGTTTGTGCCTGGTTGAGTTTGTATGTTTGTTTGCGTGTTTTTGTCTTGTTTGTGTGATCATCAGGGTACAGAAAGTCTCTCTCTCTCTCTCTAGATAAAAATGAACTCCTACACATCTTCCTGGTGACCTGAATTCTCCACTGTGACCCATTTCCATTGATCTTCGTCTCTACCCTATCAGTTCAAAGACAAAAAGTCCTAGCACTCTCTCTCTCTCTCTCTCTCTCTCTCTCTCTCTCTCTCTCTCTCTCTCTCATGCAGAGGCGTATCAGTCCTTTCATCAAGCACAAGGACACGAACATGAGAAAAATTATTTATTGTCCCCAAGTGATTTTAGTGTCTGGATGTCTTGTGGGAATAGTATACAGATTTAACTTAACATAAATCTGTACGTTCTTCATGGTTGAGGAGAGAGAGAGAGAGAGAGAGAGAGAGAGAGAGATTGAGAGAGAGAGAGAGAGAGAGAGAGAGAGATTGACGGAGAGAGAGAGAGAGAGAGAGAGAGAGAGAGAGAGAGAGATTGACGGAGAGAGAGAGAGAGAGAGAGAGAGAGAAGAAGGAGAGAGAGAGAGAGACCTTACCTTACAGACCTTACATCTTGTTCGGGTTGCCCCAGGTCCCTCAGTATGAGGCACCTCTAATGTCTACCAGAGAGAGAGAGAGAGAGAGAGAGAGAGAGAGAGAGAGGGGAGAGAGAGATTGAGAGAGAGAGAGAGAGAGAGAGAGAGAGAGAGAGAGAGAGAGAACGTCAGTTTTTTTATAAAGTTGTATGACTGAGTGTCCTAATTAACTTTGACTAGTCATGCTTTGGGTGTGTTATTAGAAATAGATGTCAGCCAGGTATAGAGAAAGAGGGGTGGGTGGGGTAGGTGGACCTGGGTGGTAAATAATGTCTACCTATCTATTATCTTTATAATAATAATAATAATAATAATAATAATAATAATAAAATACAAGACAAAAATAAACCACAAATAAACAAAGAAATTACTTAGAGAGAGAGAGAGAGAGAGAGAGAGAGGAGAGAGAGAGAGAGAGAGAGAGAAGAGAGGGAGAGGAGCATTTATACAATTCCTAGCTACTTCTAAGATAATTACTGTTTCTAATTACAACAGACTCGGCCAGTGTTTTCGTTTAATTAGGAGTGTGGGGCCTCAAGATCTCTCTCTCTCTCTCTCTCTTTTCTCTCTCTCTCTCTCAGACCTTCGATAAGATATAGAAACAATTTTAACGCAAGATTTACCTTTTTCTATTTTTTTAGTTGTCGTAATAATAATAATAATAATAATAATAATAATAATAATAATAATAATAATAATAATAATAATAATATAATAATAATCCAAAAATTCACATAAATTTAATGTTCAGAGTAAAATAATGTAATGTTTATTCAGCGTAACAGTTATATAAAAAAATCCAGATACTCTGAGCATATTATGCATAATTTGTAATACATGAATACATAAACATAGACACATAATTATACATACACACACGTTTATTAAACTTTACATGATTCTGAATGTATAATATTCAAAACTGCTGTAATTGCTTCAATTTGCTCCAAACAGCTGCGAATGACAGCTAAATAAACAACTACATAAACAGCCAAATGAGTCTGTTTAAGTCTATCAATAGCCTAACGCTGGGTAATAGACAAAAGCGTATATTATTAAACTTACGGAACTAGTCAAAGCGATGTCTAGGAAATTGTACGATATATTTTTTGGAGAAATAATATTCTACTTTAGATTATTATCTTTTTTGGAGGTGGGGTTGATAAATAATCATTTCGGGTCCCCACACCATCCTAAAAGATATATTTAGTTGATAGAAGTTTAATTTGGGCGCAGGAAGTGGGCTTCTTCTGGGTATAGATGTGCAAATTAGGGATAAGATGCGTACCCGGAATATGTTATGATACAAGAGAGGGGTTGGTAAGTTTGTGTTTTTTAGCTCTTAACTCAATTATCTAATAACGGTAAGAAATAACTATAATAAATTCAATTTCAATAATAATCTTAATAAATAGAATATCACTACAAAATACACTTCAAAACCCCACCCCCAACAAAACAGCCAAAGCATGAGAAACAACATCATTAAAATTACCCACAGAAGTCTTACCAATAAGATGGAACAACACGAGAAACATCACTTGAAAAAAACAGCAGACACCAAATCAAGACAACGTAAGAAACACCACTTAAAAACACACTAAGAAGACTAACCTATAAATAAAAAAGCAACATCGCTTGAAAAACAAATTGCAACAACAAATAAAACAACAACACACACAAACAACCGAAGCATGGATTCACCAGGAAACGCCCCCAGGGGCGTACAACTCACGCCCATTAATCTTCCAAGGGCGACAGGTCCCGTAACAAGGGTGACGTAATTTATTTATCAAAAAATAATAATAATATAATAATAATACAATAATAATAATAATAATATAATAATAATAATAATAATAAGTATAATAATATTTATTTATTGAATAATAATAATAATAATAATAATAAAATAATAATAGTAATAAGTAATAATAATAATAATAACTAACTAATAATGTTTATATTGAAATGAAATAATAATATGTTTATTTATCTAAATAACCAATAATAATAATAATAATAATAATAATAATAATAATAATAATAATAATAATAATAATAATAATAATAATAATAATAAACATTATTATTTTATTTCAATAAATAAACATTATTATTATTTTTTTATTTTTTTATTATTATTATTATTATTATTATATTATTATTATTATTATTATTATTATTATTATTATTATTATTATTATTTCAATGAATAAACATTATTATTATTATATTATTATTATTATTATTATTTATTATTATTATTATTATTATTATTATTTCGTAAATAAACATTATTATTATTATTCAATAAATAAACATTATTATTATTATTATTATTATTATATAATAATAATAATAATAATAATAATGTTTATTTATTGAAATAATAATAATATGTTTATTTATCGAATAATAATAAATAATAATAATAATAATAATAATAATAATAATAATAATAATAATAATAATAATAATAATAATAATAATGTTTATTTATTGAAATAATAATAATAAAATAATAATAATAATAATAATAATAATAATAATAATAATAAAAATAAAAATAAACATTATTATTATTATTATTATTTTTATTTATTATTATTATTATTATTATTATTATTATTATTATTATTTATTTTTTATTTTATTTTTTTTTTTTTTTTGCTCTATCACAGTCCTCTAATTCGACTGGGTGGTATTTATAGTGTGGGGTTCCGGGTGCATCCTGCCTCCTTAGGAGTCCATCACTTTTCTTACTATGTGTGCCGTTTCTAGGATCACACACTTCTGCATGAGACCTGGAGCTACTTCAGCCTCTAGTTTTTCTAGATTCCTTTTCAGGGATCTTGGGATCGTGCCTAGTGCTCCTATGATTATGGGTACGATTTCCACTGGCATATCCCATATCCTTTCTTATTTCTATTTTCAGATCTTGATACTTATCCATTTTTTTCCCCTCTCTTTCTCTTCAACTCTGGTGTCCCATGGTATTGCGACATCAATGAGTGATACTTTCTTTCTTGATTTTGTCAATCAATGTCACGTCTGGTCTATTTTGCACGTATCACCCTATCCGTTCTGATACCATAGTCCCAGAGGATCTTTGCCTGATCGTTTTCTATCACTCCTCAGGTTGGTGCTCGTACACTTATTACTGCAAGGTAGCTGATGTTTCTTTGCACAGGCTCCAGTGGAGGGCTTTTGCCACTGAATCATGCCTCTTTTTGTACTGGTTCTGTGCAAGTGCCGGGCATTCACTTGCTATGTGGTTTATGGTTCATTTTTCGTATTTGCACTTCCTACATATGGGAGAGATGTTATTTCCGTCTATCGTACTTTGAACATATCTGGTTCTTAGGGCCTGATCTTGTGCCGCTGTTATCATTCCTTCAGTTTCCTTCTTTGCAGCTCCCCTCTGTAGCCATTGCCAATTGTCATCGCTGGCTAGTTCTTTAGTCTGTCTCATGTATTGTCCGTGCATTGGTTTGTTGTGCCAGTCCTCTGTTCTGTCTGTCTTTCTCCTGTCTCTGTATATTTCTGGGTCTTCGTCTACTTTTATTAGTCCTTCTTCCCATGCACTCTTTAGCCACTCGTCTTCACTGGTTTTCAGATATTGCCTCAGTGCTCTGTTTCAATGTTGAACGCAGTCCTCTATACTTAGTAGTCTCTCCCTCCTTCCTTTCCGTGTTATGTATAGTCTGTCCGTATTTGCTCTTGGGTGTAGTGCTTTGTGTATTGTCATTTGTTTCCTGGTTTTCTGATCTATGCTGCGGAGTTCTGCCTTCGTCCATTCCACTATTCCTGCGCTGTATCTGATTACTGGCACTGCCCATGTGTTTATGGCTTTTATCATATTTTCCTCCATTGAGTTTTTGACTTGAGTATCGCCTTGAGTCTCTGCATATATTCTTTCCTGATCGTGTCCTTCATCTCTTGGTGTTTTATATCTCCTCCTTCCATTATTCCCAGGTATTTGTATCCTGTCTCTCTATGTGTTTGATGTTGCTCCCATCTGGTAGCTTTATCCCTTCAGTTCTCTTACTTTGGCCTTTTTGTATGTTGACTAAGGCGCATTTTTCTATTCCAAACTCCATTCTGATGTCCCCAGATACAATCCTTACAGTCTGGATTAGGGTATCTATTTCCTTGATGCTGCTTACCATACAGCTTGATGTCGTCCATGAACATCAGATGGTTGATTTTGTTGCCTCTTTCTTGAGTTGGTACCCGGCATCCATCTTCTGTAGTACTTTTTGTCATGGGAATCATGGCTACTACGAAGAGTAGTGGGGACAGTGAGTCGCCCTGGAAGATCCCTCTCCTGATATTAACCTCTTGCTAGTCTTATTCCAGAGCTTGTAAGTATTGTATTCCAGTTGCGCATTGTATTTTTGAGGAAGCTGATGTTTATTTTCCTCTGCCCCATATATTTTCAGGCATTCTATTTAGCCATGTGTGTGGATCATGTCGAAGGCTTTCTTATAGTCTATCCATGCCATGCTTAGGTTGGTTTTCCTTCTCCTACTGTTCTTCATACCATTTTGTCTATCAGGAGCTGGTCTTTTTGTGCCCCTACACTTCCTTCTGCAGCCTTTCTGTTGGTAGGGGATGGTGTTCTCCTCTAGGTAGTTGATAGCCTTTTCACTGATGATACCTGTTAGTAACTTCCACATTATTGGTAGGCAGGTGATAGGCCTGTAGTTACTGGCTATATTTCCCTTACTCTTGTTCTTATTATTATTATTATTATTATTATTATTATTATTATTATTATTATTATTATTATATATATTATTATGTTATTATTATTATCATTATTATTATTATTATTTCGATATAAAAACATTATTATTATATCAATAAATATTATTATTATTATTATTATTATTACATTATATATAATAATAATAATAATAATAATAATAATTATTATTATTATTATTATTATTATTATTATTATTTCAATAAATAACATTATATTATTATTATTATTATTATTATTATTATTATTATTATTATTATTATTATTATTTCGATAAAATAAATAAACATTATTATTATTTCAATAAATAAACATTATTATTATTATATAATTAATAATAATAATAATAATAATAATGTTTATTTATTGAAATAATAATAATAATAATAATAATAATAATAATATTAATATAATAATAATAATAATAATAATAATAATAATAATAATAAAAATAATAATAATAATGTTATTTATTGAAATAATAATAATAATGTTTATTTACGAAATAAAATAATAATATAGTAATAATATAATAATAATAGTAATGTTTATTTTATTGAAATAATAATAATAATAATAATTAATAATAACAATAATAATAATAATAATGTTATTTATTTATTGAAATAATAATAATAATATAATAATAATAATAATAATAATGTAATTTATTTATTGAAATAAGAATTAATAATAATAATAATAATAATAATAATAATAATAATAATAATAATAATGAAAATAATAATAATAATAATAATAATAATAATAATAATAATAATAATACTAATAATTACAATAATTATAATGATTATAAAATTTATTTATTGAAAATAATAATAATAATAATAATAATAATAATAATAATAATAATAATAATAATAATAATAATAATAATAATATAATAATTTATTTATTGAAATAATAATAATAATAATAATAATAATATAATAATAAGTAATAATAATAATAATAATAATAATAATAATAATAATGATATACAAGCTCTGGAATAAGGACTAGCAGAGGTTATATCAGAGAGGGATCTTCCAGGGCGACTCACTGTCCCCACACTCTTCGTAGTAGCCATGATTCCCATGACAAAAGTACTACAGAAGATGGATGCTGGGTACCAACTCAAGAAAAGAGGCAACAGAATCAACCATCTGATGTTCATTGGACGACATCAAGCTGTATGTTAAGAGCATCAAGGAAATAGATACCCTAATCCAGACTGTAAAGGATTGTATCTGGGGACATCAGATGGAGTTTGGAATAGAAAAATGCGCCTTAGTCAACATACAAAAGGGCAAAGTAATGAGAACTGAAGGGATAAAGCTACCAGATGGGAGCAACATCAAACACATAGATGAGACAGGATACAAATACCTGGGAATAATGGAAGGAGGGGATATAAAACACCAAGAGATGAAGGACACGATCAGAAAGAATATGTGCAGAGACTCAAGGCGATACTCAAGTCAAAACTCAACGCCGGAAATATGATAAAAGCCATAAACAAATGGGCAGTGCCAGTAATCAGATACAGCGCAGGAATAGTGGAATGGACGAAGGCAGAACTCCGCAGCATAGATCAGAAAACCAGGAAACATATGACAATACACAAAGCACTACACCCAAGAGCAAATACGGACAGACTATACATAACATGAAAGGAAGGAGGAGAGGACTACTAAGTTATAGAGGACTGCGTCAACATCGAAAACAGAGCACTGGGGCAATATCTGAAAACCAGTGAAGACGAGTGGCTAAAGAAGTGCATGGGCAAGAAGGACTAATAAACGTAGACGAAGACCCAGAAATATACAGAGACAGGAGAATGACAGACAGAACAGATGACTGGCACAATAAACCAATGCACGGACAATACATGAGACCGACTAAAGAACTAGCCAGCGATGACACATAGCAATGGCTACAGAGGGGAGAGCTAAAGAAAGAAGGAAACTGAAGGAATGATAACAGCGGCACAAGATCAGGCCCTAAGAACCAGATATGTTCAAAGAACGATAGACGGAAATAACATCTCTCCCATATGTAGGAAGTGCAATACGAAAATGAAACCATAAACCACATAGCAAGCGAATGCCCGGCACTTGCACAGAACCAGTACAAAAAGAGGGCATGATTCAGTGGCAAAAGCCCTCCACTGGAGCCTGTGCAAGAAACATCAGCTACCTTGGCAGTAATAAGTGGTACGAGCACCAACCTGAGGGAGTGATAGAAAACGATCAGGCAAAGATCCTCTGGGACTATGGTATCAGACGGATAGGGTGATACGTGCAAACAGACCAGACGTGACGTTGATTGACAAAGTCAAGAAGAAAGTATCACTCATTGATGTCGCAATACCATGGGACACCAGAGTTGAAGAGAAAGAGAGGGAAAAAATGGATAAGTATCAAGATCTGAAAATAGAAATAAGGAGGATATGGGATATGCCAGTGGAAATCGTACCCATAATCATAGGAGCACTAGGCACGATCCCAAGATCCCTGAAAAGGAATCTAGAAAAAACTAGAGGCTGAACGTAGCCCTAGGACTCATGCAGAAGAGTGTGATTCTTAGAAACGGACTACCACAAGTAAAGGAGGGAGTGGATGGAACTCCTAAGGATGGGCAGGATGGCTAACCCGGAAACCCCCACACTATAAAAGAAACAACCCCCAGTCGAACTGGTAGGGACTGTGTGAAAAAAAAAAAAAAAAAAAAAACAAAAAAAAAAAAAAAAAAAAAAAAAATGGATATTAATCTTTAGTTATTGAAATATAATAATAATAATAATAATAATAATAATAATACAAATAAATTAATAACTAAATAATAAAACAATTAATAATAATAATAATAAAATAGTTTTATTGAAACAAACCAATAATATAATTATTTCCCCTTTCGCTCTCTCCTCTCACCCGCTTCTTCCCTATCCTCTATCTCTCTCCCTCTTCTGCAGTAATTACGCCTCATTATGAAGGCCATCAGCTACAAACTCCCTCAATTGCAGATGGAATTGGTAAACCTTTCCACCGCCGTGGACACTTATTCATCATGATATAATGACATCGTATCCTGTTAGGTAACTGTCACAGGGGAGACTCTCTCTCCTCTCGCTCCTCCTCATTTATCACGTCTTCCCAATAACAGGATATTGCGCTATGTTTTTATGATTTGCCCCAAAATTTTTTTTCTTGATCTTTTCACTTTTAAGTCAACAAAGGAGACAAAAATAAAACCTGAGAGGGAGAGACGGAGAGGAACAGCGAGAGGAGAAGGAGGAGAGAGGAGAGAGAGAAGAGAGCGAAGAGAGAGAGAGAGAGAGGAGAGCGTTAGCCTTTTCGGAACGTCAATTGTTTATCTTTTTGTTTACCTTCCTTTGTTTTATTACCAAAAAAATTAAGGAATTATTAAATTGCTTACTAGACGTGTAAATAAAGTTTAAGGTTAATTGATACATTAACACCAATTTTAACACAACAAACCCCAAAACGCACATGGCACACATACACAAACGCAAACAAGAAAACAACCAGTTTTTTTGTAAACAATGCACAAAAACACAACTTCCTTTTTGTAGTAAACGAAATTCACGAGAATAAACTAGGCTTAAATCTTGAACAATCTTAGATTTATGTTAAGTGAAACATGAATTAAATTCTCTCTCTCTCTCTCTCTCAGTCTCTCACGCGAAAGTAGACACTATCCCTCGCTCTCTCTCTCCTCTTCTCTCTATTCATGAAAGTAAGGGACAACCCTCCCTATCTCCTCTTTCTCTCATGGAAGCAGACACCCTCTCTCTCTTATATCTTCTTCACACACACAATTTTTCACTTCCAGACCACAAATGAAACGATTTTCTGGCCGCCTATCTATCCCCCTCTCCCTTTCCTTTCTTATTATCTTTTATTTTTCCCTTATTCGTCCCGGATAATGGCTTCCCTTTGAGATAACGCTCTGTACCTCCCTTCCCCATCCCCGCACCCCGCACTCCCCTGGGATATCGATCCCGTCCCACCAGATGAGCGTAATTACCGAGTTTATCATTAAATCCCTAATGAGTGAGACTCTCACATCAGCATGTTCCATTTTGCTTAATTGCCTGAAGTCTTAGTCTTTTGAGCCCCGACGGAGAGAGTAGAGAGACGAGAGAAGACGAGACGAGAATGGAGGAGAGAGGAGAGAGAGAGAGAGAGAATTTCCTGGAACGCCGAATAAATTTAAACAGAAATATTTTTTTCTTAATTTATTTTGGAATGGAACAGGGAAGGCCTCTAGGAAAAAAGGAAAAAAGTTTGGGAAAAATGGGCATGAAAAAATTCGAGGAATTTCTTCCCTTGTGTGTATGTCTCTCTATCTCTCTCCTCTCCTCTCTCTCTCTCTCTCTCTCTCTCTCTCTCTCTCTTGTGCAAGTCTTTAATTTCACTCATAATCCTTTTCACAATAAAATGATAAAGTTAACCTATTTTACAAATACATGATCGTCTCTCTCTCTCTCTCTCTTCTAATCCGTTCACTTGTCTTTACTTGAATGAATTCCTCTCCTCTCATCTCTCTCTTTCTTTCTTTTCTCTCTCCTTAACCTTTCGTTTGAATCGTTCCCAACCGCCTTAAATTTAAACGAGTCAGGTCAGGTAAGGCTTTCAGTTTCTACACTAAATACCCACTTCCTTTTTTATCTAAATCACTTATCAACTTCTCTCTCTCTCACTTTCCACTCTACTAAGTAATTAAGTAATAAAAATTAAAATATTGATTCTCGAATCTTAAAACTACCCAAAAATGTGATCCAAAACGACCCTCCCCGACCAGCTCACCCCACCACGTCCAATAAATAAAAACATTTCCGTCCTGGTTTGTGGGCTAATCGCCTCTTGCAAAAGTTTCGACGAAGGCTAATGTTTGTAAACAAAGACTTCTTCTTCAATCGACGGGCAACGACAGCCAAAAAAGGGGGGGGCTCTGAGAGAGGAGAAAGAGAAAAGATAAGAGAGGACAACAAGCAGGAAAAAGAAAAAGAGAGAAGAGAGAGAGACGAATTGCAGATGAGATGAGAGGAGATGAGAGACTCAAAGTGGGAGACAAATAAAGAGAGAGAGGAGAGCCATGAAAAAAAAGAGCCGCATTATAAGAACCAACAAAAAAATAAGCCACAAATAGGCTCCACAAAAGAGAGCCACAATAGAGCTGTAAAGAGAGCCCTAATCAAGAGCCACAGAAAAGAGAGGTAAATAGAGCCGCAAGGAATAGCCACAAATACGATCCACAAAAGAGAGCCACAAAATAGAGCCACAATAAAGTCGTAAAAACGAGCCATAAATAAGAACCACAAAACAGAGCCGTAAAAGAGAGCCACAAAAAAGGACCATAAAAACCACAAAGAAGAGCCACAAAAAAAGAGCCACCATTAAGACTGCCTGAATTATGTAGAGACCACCCACCTGATTCAAAACATTGCAGAGAGATGAGAGAGGAGAGAGAGAGAGAGAGAGGAGAGAGAGAGAGAAGAGAATTTTCCTTAATACCTCATCTCTGGGATAAGTACTTCTTCTCTCTCTTCTCTCTCTCTTCTCTCTCTCCTACTCTCTCTCACACCTCATAGACTCTACCTAAGGAGGAAACGGGAAATTAATAACATCGGAAAAACATATGAAAGCACCGAGATTATATGTTTAAAACAAGCACAAACAAAAGTAAAACTACTAACTTACTACTGGTACTTCCCCAAAAGCAGTGTTACGAAAGATAAACAAAAAGTCATTGTTCTCTCTTACTTCTAATTCTACTGCTACTTCTTCTCCTCCTCCTCCTCATTCTACACCTGAGTAAGAGAAGACGAGAGAACACGAGAGAGAAAATGAGACAGCGAGACTAAAAAGACGACAGACATCAAACGACACCAAGACAAGAGAATCACTTTGAGTAGGCCTAGAGTGTCGCTGGATGCTGCTGCCCTTCTTAAAGATGGATGCTTGAAGATAGTCCTATGGGCCATTTCTCTCAGAAGTTTTCCCTTTGTCTAATAGTTTTTTTGAGCTGTTGAGCTAAATAGCGAAGCAGATAGTTAGATAGTTAGATAGTTTGTAAGTAGTTGATAGTCGTGGGTCATATTAGGCTGGGGAAATGGGAGGTAGGCCTAGCTACCTTGCCCCCCTAAAGTAATAGACTTATAGAGAGCCTCTAGACCTACTCTCTTTGAAAGCCTATCACTCTAAATAGGCAAAATGCGAGCAAAAATAGATTTATACATCATACACTATACATTCATGCATCATACATGACACTGTATGTATCTATAAATGCATGATGTATTCATGCACGATTTGAACACCATTCAGTCTTATACCTGAATAGGTAAAATACAGACATAAATACATTTATACATAATACATATAATACATTTACAATCATACACTATACATCCATACATGACACTGTATGTATCTACAAATATATAATGTATTCACATACGATTCGAGCATCATTAGACATTAATAGGTAAAATGCGAACAACTATACATTGATTCACCATACATTTATGCATCATACACTATACATTTATACACCATGCATGACGCTATGCATCTACAAATTTACAATGTATTCATACACGATCCGAACGTTTTTGTTCGACTTAAATACTCAAAATACCATCATAAATACATTTATACACTAT
>NC_087223.1:7350246-7372746 GCF_015104395.2 Macrobrachium nipponense
ATATTTGGAATTCTGGGAATATACAAATTTGAGTATCTGGAATTCTGGTTATATACGAAATGCAGGTATTTGGATTTCTGGGGATACACGAATTGGGGAATTTGGAATATGGGAATATAAGTATTTGGGAATTTGGAATCTAGGAATATAAGAATTTTAGAATTTGGAATATGAGAATATACAAATTTGAGAATTTGGAATTCTGGAATATATGGATTTGGGAATTTGGAATCTGGGAATATACGAATTTGGGATTTGGAATTCTGGAATATATAGATTTGGTTATTTGGAATCTGGGAATATAAGAAGCTAGGAATGTGTAATCTGGGAATATACAAAATATGGATATCTAAAGTTCTGGGAATATACGAATGGGGTATTTGGATACTGGGAATATACAAAATATGAGTATTTGTAATTCTGGGAACACGCGATTTCGGGAATTTGGAATACCATGAATATATAAAATTTGGGATTCTGTAATTCTGGGAATATTATACGAATTTGGGTATTTGGAAATCTGAGAAAATACGAAATATGGGTATTTGGAATTCTCGGAATATATGAATTTTGGTATTTGAAGTTCTGTGAATATACGAATTTGGGAATTTGGAATTCTGGGAATATACGAAATATGGGTATTTGAAATTCTGGGAATATACGAGGTTTAGGTATTTGGGATCTAGGAATATGCGAATTCGGGTATGTGAAATCTCGGGAATATATGAAATGTGGGTATCTGGAATTCTAGGAATATACGAAATTCTGTGAATATGAATTTGGGAATTTGGAACACTGGGAATATACAAAATTTAGGATTTTGGAGTTCTGGAAAATGCAGATTTGGAAATTTGGAATTCTGGTAATATACGAAATATGAGTATTTGGAGATCTTGGAATAAACGATATATGGATATTTGGAATTCTGACAATATATGAATTTGTTATTTGAAATCTAGGAATATACGAATTTGTGTATTTGGAATCTGGAATATGTCAAACAGCTTATTTGGAATACTGGGAATATACACATTAGAGTAGCTAATTGAAATTTGGGAATATATGAATTTGGTTATTTGGCATTCTGGAATATGGCAAACTGGTCATTTGGAATCCTGGAATATGCCAAATGGTTATTTGGAATACTGGGAATATACCTATTTGGGATGGGTATTTCGAATCTGGAATTAAGTGAATCTAAGAATTTGGAATCTGGAACATATGAATTAGAGAATTTGGAATACTGGGAATATACATATTTTGGTTTTTTAAATTCTCCGAATGTACGAATTTTGGCATTTGGAATTCTGATAATATACGAAATTTGGGTATTTGGAATTCTGATAAGTACAAATATGGACATTTTGAATTCTGGGAATGTACAAAATTTGGGAATTGGGAATTCTGATAATATACTAAATTTGGGTATTTGGAATTCTGGGAATATATAACTGTCAGTATGTGGAATTTTGGGAGTTACGAATTTGGGTACTTGGAATCCTGGGAATTACTGATTTGGGTATTTGGAATTCTGGGAATTATGAATTTGGATACTTGGAATTCTGGTAATTATGAATTTGGTATTTGGAATCCTGGGAATTATGGATTTGGGTATTTGGAATTCTGAGAATTACGAATTTGGATATTTGGAATTCTGGGAATTACGAATTTGGGTATTTGGAATCCTGGGAATTATGAATTTGGTCATTTGGAACTCTGTAGATATACGAATTTAGGATTCTGGCGTAATGGGAATCTACGCCTTTCGGCATTTGAAATTCTGGGAATCTGCGAACTTCGGCATTTGAAAATCTCGGAATGTACGAAGGTGGCAATTTGGAATTCTGGGATCATACGAAATTCGGAACTGTGGTAATTCATAGGTATATCATCTATAGGTAGCAATGGCGACTCCAGAACAACAAACAAGAAGCAAAGAATGGTGCCTCTCTCTCTCTCTCTTCTATCACCGCCAAACAAAAGAGAGGCGTGATAGAAAAAAAAACAAAAGGGGGGGGGGGTGGGGGGGGGGGGGGGCTAGGGGGGGGGGGGGGTGCAAATAGAAATGACACAATGGCCGCTTTTTGAAACCAAGCCACAGCGGCCATTAAAGGCAACAAAGTCCTACAAAGGACCTTTTGCTTTGACATAGCATCATTGTCTTTTGTCTTTCTCCTTCCTCTTTGAAGTGGGAGGGTATGTTCATGTATTTGAGAGAGAGAGAGAGAGAGAGAGAGAGAGAGAGAGAGAGAGACTCAGACAAATGCTATCAACATTGTTATATACACATACACACGTACACGCATACATGTATACACACAATAAACAAAATATTACCCCACAATAATAATGTGTGACGTCATGATGACGTCACGAGGGCCCTAATAGCGACTCTAAATAGATGTATAGGTCATAGGCCTATATTAGGTTAGGTTAAGGTTTACTCTTATCAAATGCCATTTATATATATATATATATATTTTATATATTCTGGTTAGGTTAGGTTTTATTAATGTAAATGCCATTGATTATTTGACCAAAATTTAAGGGGGGGGGGGGGGGGAAAGGGGGGGGGGGGGGGGGTCCTGAGATGGGTTGGAGCCCCTCTAAAGCCAGGTATAGGCCTAACCTTGCCTGTCATCCTAGGTTAGGTTAAGCCTAGAGAAAATAATGTTTAAGTAATTTCATAAACCATTAATAAAAAAAATGCCAAAGTTTGATCAGTTCATAGGCCTACGTTGACGAAAAAAAGTATACAAAAATATATAAAAATTTGAAAATGATCTAAAACATGACAAATTCCAATTTGGAAATCAATTATGGGAATCACGTCAAAGAGTTTAAAAAAAATATATAATACATTTTGAAATTCATAAATAAAATCCCAAATTCCAACATGGATTCAATTATGGGAATTGTAAGATTCCAAAAATGACTTATTTTAGAGAATGAAACCTTACGTAATCTGTAACCATCTTGGTTCAACCTCCTTCCCAAAATTATCCTGAGGAAAAGGGACTTATATTACTTTTAAAACCAACTTAAAGTAAATTAACTTAAACAAACACATATACTTACACAGGTACACATACACATATATACGTAAATGTAATATATTTATAAGAGTATACGGAACTAGGCCTAGTCTTTCTTGCAATATACAAAAACCACAAATCCATATCCATTGAAGAGAAAGACATTGCTTATATAATCATTTGAAATATTTAATGTTAAATAAATACAAACGCGCTAAGTAAACCTTACAAGAATAATTCTAATGTTAAAATAAAGAAATTAACATTTTGTTCAAGCCATGTTAATGGGAAATTCGACAGCTTAAAATATTGTAGTTTATGGCAACAATTTGGGGATAATACTTTTCAAATGTTTTTAAATATAAATACGAAGAGATATTATATTTTGATAATAATAATAATAATAATAATAATAATAATAATAATAATAATAATAATAATAATAATAATAATAATAATAAAAACTCGTAAATTACATCAACCCTGCAATGTCACTGAACACCAAAGTTGCCAAATGTTTATCTTAAAATTGCCTCCGTTACAACACTTATAAAGTGATGACTCGGTTCCGCGAGTTACTTTGGATCGTAGTTATGATTATCACTTCTTATAAGTACGAGGGAATACTTATAAACACGTCCTAAACGAATTTACTTAATTTATTTATAAGATCCATTTTTCCTTGGTAGTATCTGGGAATGATGATCTAGTTCACAAAGACCCTTTAAGTTAAATTTTACTTACAATGATACATATTTAACCTGTACTCACGCCATATAAGTCATTTCTGTATATTAATTGATTTTAATATATATCTATTCAGAATAGGCCTGTATAATTATAACATTTTTAACAGTTTTTCTTCTTATACATAAGCCGGTTGTATAGGCCTATTTGGCTAGTTTACTTATGTGTCTTAATAAGAGCAATGTCTCTCATGTTTACTAGTTTACAATATTCGTCTGTTTACATAAACAGTTTGACTGGTTATTGGATATAAAGAGTTGAATATAACAAGTAGGACTCAAATAATAATTGTCGAGCAGCTGTTTAAAAAGCTAATTAGATCTTTTTATAATAAAAAAAATGGATAAAACGTCATAAAATACTCACTTTCCATAACAGGAATTGAACAAGAGAGAGAAAGACACTCTTCCCACTACACTGTTCACCGGGTGACTGAACCATCAGACCGAATTGCTTATGTTTATAAGGACCAATTTTTTGAAATCCAGTTTGGACTAGACCCTTGAGGGACGCCATTGGGATGCCAGTTCCGTCGGCCTCTTCATTAATAAATATAAGATACAGGTGATCATTAGAATTCTCGGGATTATTTGATAATTCTACGATTATGAACAAAGTCCTTGATAAGTTTTAATGGGTTGATAATTGCCTCATGTGAAAATTTATAATTTGTTTTATGATGAATATTTCGTGAATAATAAATATTCATAAGTAATTTATGAATAAAATTACTTTATATGTAACGTGATAATTTGTGTTAAAATCTTACAGAAAATCACATATATTTTGGTAAAATTTTCGAAGAATGTCAGTATTTTTCTTTACCACAAAATCTGAAAAATCATAAAAATTTGAATTACAAATTCTGGTCAAAATTCCGAAGGAATTTTTAGAGAAATTTCACAAATTCTGGAGTGGACTTGGGTATTTACGAGTTAAACTTTCCTTATAAGTAACAAAAAAACTCTAAAAAAAATTCTGTACAGAACTCAAAAAATTATAAAATTCTCAATAAATTTGATCCTAATTCTCACAGGAATTCTTATAATGATGAAAGCTGAACCTTACTTGCAATTCCAAAAAAATAACCTTTAAATTCTAGACAAAATTCTAAGGGAATACTCAAGAACTTTGTCTTAATTCTAAAAAAAATTCCTATTTTTATCAAACTGAAGATCACAAATTCCTAAACATTCCTAAAAATTCCTAAATAACCTGAAATGCTGGAGAACGTTCCGAGAGTTTTCAAGAAGTTTGTTCTAATTCTCAAATAAAATCTTGGATTAAATCTATCAAGCAAAACTTCACAAATTCCTAAAAATTCCAAGAAATTCCTAAAAAGATAACTTAAAATTTTGGACGAAATTCTGTAGGAAATTAAAAAATTTGTTCTAATTCTAAAATTTATATTTATCAAGCTAAACTTCACAAATTCCTAAAAAAATTCCATAAAAGAACCTCAAATTCTGGACAAAAATCTGTTGGGATTAAGAAAATTCCAATTCTAAAAAAAATGTATATTTATCAAGCTAAACCTCAAATTCCTAAAAGATCACCTTAAATTCTGGACACAATTCTAAGGGAATTCTCAAGAACTTTGTTCTAATTCTCAAAGAAATCTTAGATATTTTATTAAGCTAATCTTCGAAAAAATTCAGAATACCTGAAAATTCCAAGAAAATAACCTTAAATTCTGGACAAAACTCAGGAAATCTCAAGAACTTTGTTCTAATTCTCAAAGAAATTAGATTGATCAAACTAAGACTTCACAAAAATTCCCCAGGAAACCTAAAAAAAAAGCTTAAATTATGGACAAAACTCTGAGGTTATTCAAGAACTTTGCTCTAATTCTCAAAGAAATCAAGGTAAACTTCACAAAAATTCCTAAAAAAATATCGAAAAAATAACCTTAAATTCTGGGCAAAACTGAAGGAATCCTTGAGAACGTCCAGCATTATCTCAAGAAGGAATTAGCGTGATACGAACCTGACTTATAGCCAGGAGAATTATCTCTGTGCATGCAACACTGACATTAGCAGCCGTTTGTTGGTCTCTGCAAGTGATAAACTTTGCGTGGCAACCAGACGTTTGATTTAGTCTTTGTTAGTTGTGGCCGAGATTAGATGGAATGCCAATCTCTGTCTGGTATTAATTGTGCTTGGAAGAATAAAGATTTCTCTCTCTGTCTCCTCTCTCTCTTCTCTCTGATTTCTGACGAATCAAGGTAAAAAGTCACAAGAAAAAAACTCAATTTTTTTCATAGTGACCACAAGTGTTTTAACCTGGATGTATCCACCTTTGAGGCGTGTTTAGTACAAGCCCGTTTGGGGATTACCATAAAATCACGCATCACTAAATATAAAAGAGGACCTGAAATAAAAATTAACCCAAGATAATGACTCCCCCCCAAAACACCTTGGGAGTTCACTATCAAGTTTAGTTTTATTTCTTTAATTGCCACAACAAATAAATGTGACAATTTCTTGTCACGGCGGGCAGACTTACCAATTTTGAATGGCGATCACATGTGTGGTCCAAGTCATAGGTTCGCCTGCCTTGGACGGTTTGATTTGGTAACATGAAAAGCGAGAGAATTACGGGCAAATCATGAGTGCCCGTCGTGTCTTTGCCCCTCGCGTGGAAGGGGCTTTACCCATGCCCATTAAGGCCTGTCCACACGAGCAGGCCTGATCGGCGTGCTCGGGGGTTGACGGGCAAATTCTGGCGGGCTTACTCGTGAATGTTGTCCACACGAGAGAGGCGATGGAGAGGTGGCCGTGCCCGACGATGCCAGTAGTGTGTTCAGTGCAGTACAATAAACATGGTGCCTACCGCAAAGAAGAAGATATTGTGTAGCATGATATTGCTTTGTGTGTGATGAAAAAGAAGAGAATATGGTGCAAAGAATGGCTCAGTAAAAGAAATTTATATGGTTAACTTAA
Organism: Macrobrachium nipponense; assembly: GCF_015104395.2. Taxonomy (NCBI): domain Eukaryota; kingdom Metazoa; phylum Arthropoda; class Malacostraca; order Decapoda; family Palaemonidae; genus Macrobrachium; species Macrobrachium nipponense. The sequence continues at coordinate 7,356,971 of NC_087223.1, forward strand.
GTCTACCAGGGTCGAAGCCAAGCCATCAGGCACCACCATGGTGATTTTGCTACAAGACCCATCGAGCAATTTGACTGTTTGCCCATCAAATGTGCCCGTTAGAGGGAAAGTCCGCCAATCATGTGGACAGGCCTTTACGGGCAAATCATGAGTGCCCGTCGTGCCTTTGCCCCTCGCGTGGAAGGGGGTTTACCCATGCCCATTATCGACCACCTCCACGCAGACTTTATATCCTGCTGCACATAATTCCCAATTCTGACAAATTTATATTCAAACTTTCTTTCAGATTGTGTATGCTAACTTCTGTTTCTCCCCTCAAAGCCCAAAATGGTCTCTGGTTTCCAATGTGGGCGATTAGCGTAAAAAGACCAACCGAATTTTGCCATAATTTCCAACGCAGTTCGAAAACTATTATCGAACAATTTACCTTAAAAGGGAATAAGTGAAATTCTGATAACTTATGCAGATCCTTAATATATAAACAGGCGGGTTAGCTGGATAAAAAAATTTATCGGCAGGTTTTTTAGGAATTTGATCTTTGACTAAAATGTTTATTAAATAACCCTTAGAACTCTAGTACCTTAAACTTAATTTAATTCTACTTTCCTTAATCATAACTTACCTTGGATTAAGTTTATTTATATACATACAGGGTACTACAAGCCTACACTAGTTTTAAACTTTTAAAACTAGTTTGGCAAGTTTCTCTAGATAACAGCTTTAGATAAATAAACTTGGTTGAAAAAACTTTTTAAATATTTTTAAAAGTAAACTAGTTTTAAAGATTGTATATCAAACAAAGGTTTGAAAACTCATTGAAAACTAGTTTTAAATGTAGTCTGAGAACTTCAACAATACCAGCTCAAGTGTGATCATAACTTGAAAACAATTGGCAGACTAAAGTTACTCTACACCATAATGAAGTTCTGTGACCAATTGTAATGATTCTTCTTTACTACTGCAGAGGCTTCAGTAGCTTTTAAGCTGTAAGCTTCCGTACTTACAATTAAAATTCAGGTTACTTCCAGATTTCGTAAAATAAAAACCCATGGTACTGGAATTAAGGATACTAAACAGGTACAAACTTAACTTTTAATGCTCTACATGTCCACAAATGTATAAGTTTAAATAGGTTTGATACACTTTCACCTGGAGTACTTTAAACCCATAGTACTGAAAATAGCCCAGTGCACAAGCCACAATTTCACCCAACTTAGTAGACAGAACCAGCTAGTCTAGTAGGTATGCTATATCCATTACGATAAGGATATACTCGTGAATCCTGCGGTTCTGTAACATCAATCCTTAACTAGTTAAGACCAACCTAACTTGAACCATTCTACTTCCTAGTCCAGTAAGTTAGTAACTGTTAAAGAGGCAATTCACTGGTCATCCGGGATATTCCAGTACTTTGCTACTGTCATTTCCCAAGTGAATACAGTTAAATGAAGAACTATTTACCTTCCGTCATCAGGTAGGTACTATAAAGTTTCCACTAACATCCCTGGAAAGAAATACAATATATTCCAATCCCACCAAGAAAACAACATTGAGTTCAGAATAGTGGAAATTCTATGAAACTACTAACCCGGTCAGAATTCAGGAATTTCAGTAGGTCTTTGAAGGCAAGAAATTACGCTAATAGCAGCCTCATTTAATTTTATACCTTTTACTTCATTTTCTGCAGCTTTTCATACAAAAATTTAAAGAAATGGAGTAAAGGTCTAATTATGCATAAGTTAAGTTCGGTCCTACAGTCTTAGGAGTAGAACTGTCGAGTTAAAATATTTAAACAAATCTTCATTTAAACTACCTTAACTTATACAACAAATCAAATAGACAAATCAAGTACAGATATTTAAACAAATCTTCATTTTAAACTACCTTAACTTATACCAACAAATCAAATACATTGACAACATATCAAATACACTGAGATAGAGGTACGTAAACAGCATAAACAATATTTGTTTTCTTTTTACTCCAATTACAAACACTAGCCTACACCTAATTAGAACTGCCAAGGCTTTACGGAACACTTGCGTTTTATATATATCTGACTTTGAACCCACATTTAAACGACTTAAATTTGAGAAAATAAAAGAATTTAAGACGCTAAATACCTCAAAGGAATGAAAAAGTTATATTTAACAAGGTGAAAATAAAAGTTATATTTAATTAACAAGGTGAAAATAAAAGTTATATTTAATTAACAAGGTGAAAAAAATAAAAGTTATATTTAATTAACAAGGTTAAAATAAAAATTATATTTAACAGGGTGAAAATAAAAGTTATATTTAACACCAAGATGAATTAAAAAGTTATATTTAACACTAAGATGAATGAAAAATTTATATTTAACACTAAGATGAATGAAAACGCTGTGAAAAAAAAAGAGTAGACCAAAGCTTTCACTTTATATTTAAAAAAATTACTGAAAATATGTTAAAACTAGTAGACCAACGCTTTTACTTGTTTAACTACCGACTAAGCCTCAAAGGAACTTTTAACAGTTTCACGTAAAAGAACTTTAATTAAAACGGTTTTACACTGCAATAACTAACAGGCCCAACTCAAATAGGGTTCCAAAACAGTTCTACTAGACAACGACCCCCAAACCTCAAAAGGAAACTAATCTTAAGACTTATTCCAAGTTATAAACCAACAAAGGAATTTAAAACATACCTTTGACTACAATACACTAGAGCTAAAAACTAGAACTAAAGTTAATAAAAACTCAGTTTATCTAAGAAAAAATAAACAAACTAAAGTTTATGGGCCAAACATCTAATCACAATGAAGAATCGCACACGAACATCAAACGACAAAAACTCAAACCTCTAAACCAATCAACACAAACCTGGAAGTCAGGATGCTCCCACAACTACCTCACGATAAACTGCTAAAGAAACACTGACTAAAACCTCGACAGGAAATCGAAAGAAAACACAGTCTTGAAGCTCCAAGGACGGCAAACGAAATGATTTGTTTATCAACTTCTGAAAGACAACAACTAAGGATTTGAAAACTCCAGGAGCGGCAGATATATACGTAATCTAGGCTGAAGATTCACTTGACATTTCAGAAAGAAAACGGGGAACTCGAGTCCCTCGTGAGGGTAAACAAAAGAAAGTTTTGTCATGCTGGAAATGATGAAAAGTAAAAATTACCAAATTGGGGAGTCTAAACGTAAGGTATATTAGGTTATAGGTTCCACTTGTCTTCGTGCGTGTCTAATTTTGTATAATATTTTAACTTAATCACAAAGTCTACAGCGTTATCTTAATCCCGTTTTCTATATCCTTTTAAAACCCTCTGATTCCCAGTATAGAATTTCCATCTCTCTCGCGTTCCAAAATTGTCATTCCCCAGAATAATTGAATATTCCCGTTCGACCCCGGGCTTAAAAAAAAATCTCTTCCAAATTAAGGAATGGAGGCTTAAAAATATAATGGAACGTTCCACGAGACAAAATAGACTTTAGTTACAACGCAAATGGACCCTAGTAGCTAATAAAGGTCAATACTACAACAAGGCGAGGGAAGCTCCGTGGTTTAATAATTCACCTTTTAAAAGGAACTGGTTTTCCAATTGACATTCTTGAGTGTTTATCATTTAGGGAATCCTGAGGAGTCTTAAGACACACGCACACTCACATACACACAGATATAATCTCCAACCTCAAGAGATTTGATACAACTCAGATGATGACTCTTGCCGAAGTGAATTGCTCACAACATCATATGATCATTACTGAGAGATAACTTTTAAAATCTTATCTAATTGGCTGCATTTGACACTTGAACACATGCCAGCTGAACTGGTTACCCTGGGAAAGTGTTGCTGGATAACAAACACTTGAAAGATGTAGAATTTCATTCCAGGAATAAACAGAAAATGAAATCTGATAAAAGTGACGCCATATTAGTTCTTGACATGGAAGAGACTGTGAGAAAACTTGATTCTTTATGCAGTTATTTGATGTTTGATGTCATTTTATGAAATATTCTTTCATATCATAAAGACTTATTAAGACTATGATTAGTTATTTTCTCCACACTAGGATAAGGCTACTTTAGCAAGTTAGATTAGGCATAAGGACAAGCCTATATATATATCCAGGAGTGGATAGTGTCTTAGTATAGGCTAGGATAAGCATGAGGGTCATTGAATAGGATAGGATTTTGGGATAAGGTACATTAAGATGCAGGATATCCTTTGGATAAGGGAGGATTTTGACATAAGGTACTGTAGGATACAGGATATCCTTTGGATAAGGGAGGATTTTGACATAAGGTACCGTAGGATACAGGATATTCTATGGATAAGGCAGGACTTATACATAAGGTACCGTAGGATACTGGATATTCTGTGGATAAGGCAGGATTTTGACATAAGGTATCTTAGGATGCAGGATATTCTTTGGATAGGGCAGGATTTTGACATAAAGTACCTTAGGATACAGGTTGCTATTCTTTGGATAGGCTAGGATAGGATAGGATAATGAAACATGTTAGGTTACCTAGCCCATCATGTTAGGTTAGGTGAGTGGGATAATATAGAAATTATAGAAAATCTATATATTATAAATATATTGACGACAAACTCTAGTTTTCAAAGCTAAAATCAGCATTGGAGAGTGTTTGAAAGTAATAACTTCCATATCTTAAACAAACAAGGCATGGTACGACCTCCAGCTTACTTAGGGCGCGTGCTAAAATCGACGGCCAAATTAAAATAAATACGCTATATTTTATTAGAAATAATTGTTCCATACTGCTTAACATGAACGTTATTTATTTTTTTTATATTTTCATTCTAATAAATAAATCATAAATATCCTATCCTAAAATTCCTTTTATTTTTAGGTTTTTGATAAGGTCTTTCCTACCCTCTTCGAACAAGAAAAAAAAAATAGTTTGTAGGCTTACTCCCAGAGTAAACAAACTTATAAATAGTAGATTTCAAGACTGGAATACGTAAACAAAAGGGTATTGAAAATAAAGATTTACATCCAACTTAGCATAACAGTCAAGAAGACATTTTATTATGTAAATTCTTTGCTCCTGGATTTTGGGAATTCAATATTCCCGCTCAAACTTCTCCAGAGTCAATATTCCTGAAGACCCGAAGTGATTGAAAGTTTTGCTGAATTTTTCCAGAATAATTTTGTTTTTCATGAATTACCATTTCTGTTTTATAGTATTTTCGCTTACTCGGGGATTAACCCACAAATCACTTTGTTGTTGTTGTGGTTGTTGTTGTTGTTGTTCTTGCTGTTGTTGTTCTTGTTGGGGGTTAGGAAAGGTCTGTGGAGGAGCCTAAAAAGGTCTGGAAAATGTGTTTTGTGTTGAGTTAAAGATACAGGAATTTTAGGAGAGGATATTTAGGGTTTATTTATTAGAGTGGAAATGTATAGAATAAATAATGTGTATGTTAGACAGTGCAGAAAAATTATATCTACTAAAATATAGCCTATTTATTTCAATTTTCTGTGGTGAAACAACGCTCTATTTGACCGTAGATTTTAGCATGCGCTTCCGAGTAAGCTGGAGGTCGGATCACGCCTTGTTTTTGTGACTTAAGTTAGTTAATTATGTTAATTAATTGTTACTAATAATAATAATGATAACAATAATAATAATAATAATAATAATAATAATAATAATAATCTTACTATAATGGGCGTCTGTCTGTCCGTCTGTCATTCAATCATGGCCAAACGGCTGGTCTGATGGGCATGAAACATGGCAGGGTTATAGTGGAGACCCATAAGATGGTTTATAATGGGGTTTCATCCTACCTCTCCTCCTCCTCCGAAGGGGGCGGGGGCGAGAAGGGATTCCCTGAAACGGAGCTGGTTCTGGCCCGTAGAGTTAGTTACTTTATCAATTTATCATACACTATTTCTGTATACATTTGTTTGCTAGTAATAATAATAATAATAATGATAATAATCTCTATGTATATGTATATATAGTTTATATAGGTATATATACATGCATATATATATATAATATATATATATATATATATATATATATATATTATATATATATATATATATATACCGGTACACAACCTACCTGCTTGATAATACCTGATATCATTACCCACTTATTTCATCTGACAGTTTTTATTTTCTTGCCTCTTCGTCTACTCCATTTCTCCACTCCCTCATTTATCTCAATTATCTCCTTTTTTCGTACATCACACCCTCTCTCTAGTACCTGTCACGTATTTGAACCTGTTAAATGTTTCTTTTATGTCAGTCTCCCCTCCATGTTCCCTCGCCTCACCGTCAACAGAAAACGGGGGAAAGATTCTTAATCATTACTGAAGATGGTCTGATCTTAATACTAATAAATAGAATAGTTTTCTGTTTGAAATCTTTGATTGAAAGGTTGATATTTTCTTGAATGAGAGAGAGAGAGAGAGAGAGAGAGAGAGAGAGAGAGAGAGAGAGAATAGATTATCCTCACTTTCCTTCGAATGAGAGAGAGAGAGAGAGAGAGAGAGAGAGAGAGAGAGAGAGAGAGAGAGAGAGCACACTTTCCCTTCCTCACCAATTAAGATACAAGAACAATCATTAAAAATAATCCCTCTAAACATATTGACAAAAGCCATTTACAAGGTTATTACGAATAAGCGGTGATCTGTAATGATCATGATATAAGAAGTGATCTGTAATGATCATGATAATGGATTAATACTGGGATGACTGGATTTATTGTTTGAATTCTATAGGGGATTTAAAATCGTTTTTAGCAGTTGTTTATCTCAAATATTCCGTCATATTTTGTTGTCATGGTCTCGTATGTTGGTTATTAATATCGTACGGACGCGCAAGCACACTTACATACGCACGCAGACATATTGTGTATGGAAGCAGCCTTTGTAGTATATCTCCTTATATTGCAGTATAGTAAAGTTCACCCTGCATTAAAGAAAACGGGAATTGACAGAGAACGGAAAGATATTCGTGACTGGACCATCCTTGGCAGAAGGAACGGAGTTCCTTGAGTTTGGTGTCCTTGGAAAGTTGCTGTTTTTTTTTTTCGATAATTCTTTAGTGTCAGGAGACTCAGGAGTTTTCCTTGGGCCTCTAGGCGTCCTTGGCTTACTGTCAGTTATTTAGTGAGGGAACTGTGTGACTGGGAGCAATGCTTTGTGTTCAGGGTAGGTTTATTATGTTTTGTTTTGTGTTTTTTTGGATACATTGTAGTGTGGGATTTTTTTTGGTGTTATTGTTTGTGATCAGAAGTTTTAGTTACTTGTTCATACTATTTTTTTATTGACAACTTATTTTAAAATTTTGGTTTGCATTGACAATTTATTTTAAAATTTTGGATTGTATTGACAATTTATTTTAAGATTTTGGCTTGTATTGACAATTTATTTTAAGATTTTGGCTTGTATTGACAATATTTTAAAATTTTGGCTTGTATTGACAATTCATTTTAAGATTTTGGCTTGTATTGACAATATTTTAAAATTTTGGCTTGTATTAACAATTTTTGGGATTTTGGTTTGTATTGACAGTTTTATATTGGAATTTTGGCTTGTATTGTCAATTTATTTTAGAATTTTGGCTTGTAGCTACATTAAATGTTAAAAATACTTTGGTGTTCCATGGAGCTGGGTTTTTAAGTGTGCAATAATTTAGACTAGTAAAATAAAATAAAGGTTGGGACGCGTTTGTTTTTGGGACGCTTTTTTTTATTTATATAAGTGTTCAAGTTTAGTTAAACTTGTAAATTTTATGTATAAAATCTTTTGGCAATAACTTGAGGGATTATAAATTGGCTTTCAAAATTTAATCTATTATAATGAAATTTTATAAGTTGTGTAATGTTGTGAACTTTGCTGCCGACGCGGGATGAATTCCCGCGCAGAATTCCCTCGCAATTTGTAAACAGCTAACAAGAATAAAGGACATGCTGAGCAAGTCGTCGTACTGTTCTCACCCCGAATAAACGAAGATGGGATAGCATGAGTTACGCAAACTGAATACATCAAACCATTAATAACGTATAAGACAGTATCACCAATATAGATATTTCTCCTTCCAGGTGAGAGTTAATTTGCGCCATGTTCACCACACGTGTTTAGGCTGAGCTAGGCTAGCCCATGTCGGCCAACCTCACCGAATGTCTTTGTAGCTTTCAAAAATTTCTATCATAACTTTATACTTTAATTCATAATTTCAAATATTGATTAGATTATTTAAGCTTAAATAAATCTGTTTACCCAGCCTTAAAAAAATTAAGGTATTATAAATAAGTTAAACATTGATCCAATATTGATAAAGAACTAATTTTTTTAGATTCTTAAGTTAAATTATTAATTAAAAAAATAATAGCTTTGAATTAAGTTTTAGAGGGGGTAAATTTTAAAGTTAATTTCTAAAAGTATTTCTTGAGGCTGAAGTTTATAAATTTGATTACTGTATTCAAAACCCAATAACGTACTGCTTGAGTTATAAAGTTAATCTTTTGCAGGTACTAGTATCTTTTGAAGTAACCCTTCACGTGAAATCTTGCAAAGTGACTTTTAAAGTTCCCCTAGTCAAGACTAACAGATAACCTCTAGTGACCCAGATCTTCATAATTTTCTGGTAGGTCTTACTCCAAACTGCAAGCTAGTCCTACCCTTTCAGGGGCGGAGCCCTTGATGTGGGGAGGATGTCTCCTTTTGTGTGTGGTAGACTTCAGCACACCAAATAGGGATTTGCATTCCTTAAACTGAACCGAACATTGTACTACGGAGGAGTTATGGAATTCAATTTGACAAAGTCAACGTTTGTCCATGAGAGGTTAATGACTGAATAGGCTGTTGGTGAGTTCTGGGTTGTCTGCTGGTGCTGTTGGAGTTAGTTCTGTGTTTTCAGTGAGTCTTTTAGTCAGTCTTTGGTGAGAGCTGGTGATAGACAGTAGTGTTGACAACAGTCTAGTGAAGGCATTGAAATTCGTTTGAGTTGTTTTGTTGATTTATTGTTAGTTACTAAGTTTGGTGTTGTTAGTGTGTGTGTGTGTGTGTGTGTGTTGCCTTTTTGTGTTGTTTTTGTGTTAGTAATTGTTTGTGCAGTGGTCTTTTGTTGTGGTTGAGTTCCTTGTTGTTTGCTGAGTTGTTGAGTTGTGGTTGAGTTCCTTGGTGTTTGCTGTGTTGTTGAGTTGTGGTTGTGTTCCTTGGTTGTTGTTGTGGTTCTTGGGTGTTGTGTTGTGTTGTGGTCCTTGGTTGTGTTATAGTTGTGGTCTTTGGTTGTGGTGTTGTGGTTTTTGTTTTTTGTCTTTTGGTTGTTAGTGTTCCAGTGACCTCGACCAGCAGACAGCACAGCATAGCCTGGAGTATCTGCATTTGGGTGAGTACATGTGTATGTGTTTGTGTGTGTGAGGTAGGTCAATTGTCCTGCATCTTCTGTAGTGTAAAGAAGAAAGCGTGACTGAGGGTGAGTTGGGCAGCTGGAGTGATTAGGTTCATGTGGGGGGGATTTGCCCGCTTGTTTTTTTAAGCTTGTGATCCCGCCACAGTACTGGTAAGATGGTTGAGTGTAAAACTTATTTTTGTACTTAAAAGGGATACGGTTAGTCTTAATTTTGCCATTCACAGTAAGTTAAGTGCTTTAAATGTGCATTATGTATTTAATGTTTACCTTTTAAATGGAAAGTGGGGAACTGTAAATTAAAACTACTTTAATAGTATTTTTCTAGGTAAAGATGTGAATTTGGTTTTGTAAATTTTAAAACTCCAAAGTTTTTAAAAGCCTGAAGGCTTTTAAGTATAGGCAGATCAGTAAAACTTAAAATTAAATTAAATCTATAGCAAATTAAATCTATAGCAAATCTATGGCCAATCTATAGCCATACAATTCTTGGCAGGGTTGGTGGTAGTTACCGGTCTGGGCCGTAATTACAATGACTAGTAGGATTATTGGAATGCCTCCTCAGTATTCAGTGATTCTGAAACTGCTTTTGTGGGAGGCGTGAAGATGTAAGACTTGGAAGGTAAATATCAGTGCAACTAATAGTTTTACATGTATTGACCATAACCTGTTCAATAAGATTTTACTTCTGGTTTTTGTTGTGAAGTGTAGTTAAAGATAAATTTGAGAATAGTTATCTGTTAATTTTAAATTTTGACGACTGTTGTTGTACTGGTGTAAATTTGACTTTGAGATTTCTTGTGCTCTAGCATAAAATTCATAGCATTAATGTACTCTTCTAGGTTAATCAGACCATCCAGTCGAGACTACAGATGCACAGGAGACAGATTGGTTATTGTAACGTCCAAATAGACTCTGTTCTTAATCCTAACTTCCTGAGGAAGCTGAAACTGGTGCTAACGACTTGACCAGTGCCGAGATAGTGTTCTGCTGTACAGATTGCTGCAGAAGTCGAACCTTGAACTGATTTTCTACTTCAGATCTGGTTACTGAATGTTAGTATGAAGTGATTGATATAATAAAACACTTTTAGTTTATTAACAAAGTATATTTAGTTTATTAAGGTTTTATTTTAGTAGTTTAAATCCTATGGCCCTGAAACTCTGAATTGTTCTAACCATTACGTTTATTTCTTTAAGGTCAAAAGTAACTCTAAAATATTAAAACCTAGATTTATTCAAGTTTAATATGACTTAACTGGGTTCTAATACTTAATTGCATTAAGTAGCGAGTAAATTAACTGGAGGAATTGGTTATTTAAAAGCTTAAGTCATGAATTCAAAATGTAAGGCTGTTCAAGGCTGGAAGGTAGAGAATTTTCTTAATAAACAAAAATGGCAGTTTACGTTGCAGTTTTCTTGAATTTTAAATTATAATGGAAATTAGCTTACTAGTTATAAACTTGAGTGTACTATATAAAACTGTTAACCTCTTTTGTTAGAAACTTTTGAACAGGAATTAAAGTACTGTTTTTGTCCAAATAAGTTCTTCTAGCCTAGCAGACCAGTAAAAAGTTGCTGATAACGCTATGGTATTCTTGATTTTAAGACTGACTAGTGTAAAATAAGTACCTTCTTTAAGACTTTACAAATTGTAAGATAAAAAAAATAAGTACTTTAAGACTGTACAAACTGTAAGATGAAGAAAAAAATTAAGTTTTTTCAGAGACAAAACTGATTTGTGAGACTGTGTTTTGATTTGAGAGACTGTTTTGAATGTAATTAAGTGGGCTAGATAAGATTACAAGAAAAACTTATTAAATCCATTGAATATATTTTAATGTATCTGACTAAACTGCTTAACTGAATGCTTTGATGCTTAAAAATTGTTGAATCATGGGCCCCTCCCCTTACCCCACAAAAGGGTTTTGGGTCAGATCTTTTTTGGTTAATTCTCATTGAATTCGACAAATGGCGGCCAACAGACAGTGGTTAAGTTATAGCCTAGGTATCTCGGGGCAGGATAGGGCATGTAACTTCATCCCAAAATCCTTGCGTAGACGTGAGGTTTGTGTAACATAATCTCTTAATATGATTCGACGTCATCTTTTGAAAGAGAACCTTAGGGCTTTTCAAATTCATGTTTGGGGTTGTGGGTTGTGATAAGGGTTAGATTAGATAGTGGCTGGGTTGTAGGTAATTTTGGTAAGGGTTGTTTTGTGTAGAAGAAATTTTAGTTTTTAGCTCATGTTTTGTTTTTCTGATGTTTTGGTGTAATTAAAGAGTCCATAATTAGAATAGTTTTTACTCAAAAACTAAAAGAAATTTATTACGAAAATAAATTATTAAAAATCTAAATCGAAGATGGAATCATTTAGTTGAATTGTTCACTCAAACTAGTGAATTGTTGATAGTAATTATATTGACCCAAAACAACCTTGATGAATCCATAGGGAGTCCTAGAGAACCCTAGGGAATCCTACGGACCTACAGTATCCTTAATTGGGGGAGATATATCCTGAAGGAGTGAGATAAATCACCTGTTTTAGGGTTCCTCCATTAGAGTTTATTACCAAGATTTATTTGTAGGTAAATTGTTCTGTTCTTCGTAAATTGATGTATATTTCCTTTGTATTTGTGTGTATTTTTGTGTGGATATTTTGTTAGTATCTAGGTGTATTTTTGTTCATATTTTTGTGTATGAGTATATTCAGTTTGTGAATATTTTTGTGATAGTGTGTATATTTTGCTTGTGAATATTTGTGTATGTTCTGTTTTTGTGTGTTTTGTGTATGTTATGTGAATATTTGATTTGTATGTTTAGCTTATCTGAATGTCTTTGAATACTCTCTCTCTCTCTCTCTCTCTCTCTCTCTCTCTCTCTCTCTCTCTCTCTCTCTCTCGAAGGAAAACTCTTTCCCCTTCACAAAGCTTGTCTCTACGTTTTTCTCGGTACGTCAAACTTTTGTAAAGTCTGTCTGACTGTCTCCTTTGCCTGTCTTGTCAAGCCTGCCGGCATCTCTCTCTCTCTCTCTCTCTCTCTCTCTCTCTCTCTCTCTCTCTCTCTCTCTAATGTTTGCTTTCTCAGTTGCTTCTTCCACGGATTGTGTAGGAATGTGGAGCCGAGAAATTTATTGCATTCGTTCTGTTTACGTAATTGGATTTATTGGACTTTTCCCCGATCCTCCTCCTTTCTCTCTCCCTCCCCCTCCCCCTCTCCCTCCCTCTCAGCTAACCCCTTCTCCCTCCCCCTCAGCTAACCCCTTCTTCCTCCCCCTCCCCTCTCCCTCCGACAATAAGAAGTAATATGAAAATTTTCTTAGTTGTAAGACTTCATATGATACTGGTTGTTTAGTTTACAAAAATCCCACTCGGGATTTTAACTGAGGATTTCAGAGTTTTCTCTCTCTCTCTCTCTCTCTCTCTCTCTCTCTCTCTCTCTCTCTCTCTCAATGAAAAATAAGAAATCCCTCTCAAGTTGTGAGTATTTTCGTGATGTAGTGGTGTTATGTTGACAAAAAAATTCTGCTTGGGATTAAATTGTGGATTCCAGAGATTCATCCAGTGATTTTTATGAGGGATTCATCAGTTCGATTTACTTTAAAAGGATTTCTATTAAGTATGGATGAAGTGAACATACAATAAATCCAGCTTATTGTAAAATTCATGCATTATAGGTAACCAACTTTGTAATTTTAGTGGGTGTCTATATTCATTAAAGGAAATAATTCAAATTTTGCTTGTTATAAATTAAGTTAATATTGAATGATACAGCCAGTTTCTTACAAAATTTATGCATAAATCAAAGGCTAACCAGCTATGGTTATTTCTTTGAATTATTGTCATTTCAGTAAGCTCAGTTAGACTAGTTTTTCTACAGATTAAAAGTAAAACTAATATTTTTTTTAGTATTAAATGCTAACAAATCTTGGTTATCTCTTAATATTTTAATTAAATTTAGTTCAAGTGACTAGTTTTGGTCTGCATTAAAATTAGATTAAGTGCTTTGAAATTTCATACATAAATTAAAATGTAACCAATTTTGGTTAGCATTTAGTTAATTTTGTATTTTCAGTTAGTGGCTAGTTTTTTTTTATTATAAAATTAATGATGTGGCTTTTGTTTCTTGCAGGAACTGTAAGAGGTCAAGGCCTGTAGACGTCGACCAACCTACAGAAATTAAGGTGCGTGTCCTTTTCTGCTGTCAACCATTTAACCAATTATGAGAGAGAGAGAGAGAGAGAGAGAGAGAGAGAGAGAGAGAGAGAGAACCCCCTCTTTCTCTCACAAGCATCAAAGGCTAGCCAAAACGAATATATAGACAACCCCTTAATCATTACAAGACTCTACGCAGATATTGAAAAGACACGCACTCTCTCTCTCTCTCTCTCTCTCTCTCTCTCTCTCTCTCTCTTCTCTCCCTTCCCCCTTTAACGAGGGCACCTGGCTCACCTGTCCTCAATGGGTAACCATTAGTGGAGCCTAATTGGTGTCCAGGTGGTAATTGGGGGAAATATTGTTCGTTAATGAGGTTGAAAAAAAGCAATTTGGCTTCTTCGTTTATAACCAGATTAGGATCAGATTTTGAGGGATTAAAAAAACAAAAGGCTTTTGCGTCACGTTGTGTTGGTGCGTGTCTGGTTAACAGAGAGAGCGAGAGAGAGAGAGAGACAGAGAGAGAGAGAGAGAAGAGATTCATATTCGTTATCGACAGCTGTCTGTTTTTCCTTAAATGAACTGACAGTTTTCCTTGCCATTGAGAAATTCTCTCTCTCTCTCTCTCTCTCTCTCTCTCTCTCTCTCTCTCTCTCTCTCTCTCTTTCTCGATGAAAAAACCGTCCATTTTCACATTCCTTCATATAAGAATATTTCCGTTGAGCTTGTCATCTTGCTATAATGGGCGTTATGTCCCTCCGTCCTTCTATCATTCAATCACGGCCAAACGGCTGGTCCGATGGGCATGAAACTTGGCAGGGTTATAGTGGGGACCCCTAAGATGGTTTATAATGGGGTTTCATCCTACCTCTTCCCCGTCCCCCTCCGAAGGGGGTGGAGGTGAGAGGGATTCCTTGCAAACGGAGCTGGTTTCTGCCTCCCGTTGAAAACAAAGGTTTGGGCCGGGGACCCGGGTATAAACCCCGTTAGGTAGTTAGATTTAGACTTAGTTACTCTTGGAATTTATCATACATAATTTCTGTACACAGATGTCTGCGAGTAATAATAATAACAATAATAGTATCAACAGATTTAGATAGGGAGTTCTATTTATTGGAAAACTTTACTATTAATAATAATAATAATAATAATAATAATAATAATATAATAATAATAATAATAATAATAATAATAATAATAATAATCAAGAAGGTATCACTCATTGATGTCGCAATACCATGGGACACCAGAGTTAAGAGAAAAGAAAAAAAAAAGAGGGAAAAAATGGATAAGTATCAAGATCTGAAAATAGAAATAAGAAGGATATGGGATATGCCAGTGGAAATTGTGCCCATAATCATAGGAACACTAGGCGCGATCCCAAGATCCTTGAAAAGGAATCTGGAAAAACTAGAGGCTGAAGTAGCTCCATGACTCATGCAGAAGGTGTGATCCTAGAAACGGCGCACATAGTAAGAAAAGTGATGGACTCCTAAGGAGGCAGGATGCAACCCGGAGCCTACACTATAAATACCACCTAGTCGAATTAGAGGACTGTGATAGAGCAAAAAAAAAAAAAAAAAAAAAAAAAAACAAAAAAAAAAAAAAAAAAAAAAAAATAATAATAATTATTATTATAACTTCATATCAAGACCAATATACCAAAATATGAAAAGTTTTACCACGTTTCCTCAGGAAAAAAAAATCAAGCAAAATATTGCCTAATATTAATAGAATATGACCAACAATTTCTTTTAACCCTTAATTCTTCCGCGAGAGAAGAAGGGTTGCCATTATTTCTAGGTAATAGGGGTCAGACAGATGGCCCACCTGAGGGCTTGCAAGGGGGCCTAAAAAATTGGTCGAGGTCAGGCTGTTACAATGAAGTTAGTGGCGGTGGGAGTAGACAGGTCTCAAAGGAAAGTAGGTTTTATGTCTACCTAGATTAAGGGTCATAGTTGGTAGCTCGATTTTGGGGTGTTGAGATATGAAGAGTAAATGTGAAAATTATATATTAAAAAGAATAAATATTGATTAAAAAGAATAAATATTGAAGTTGATTTTATTTAAAAGATATCAGCTTTATTTCCATCTGATAAAAAGGTCAGATTTGGAGAAAATGAATGCATTTTTAACTAGGCAGAAAAAAATATGCAAAAATATTCCCTTTTTCCCTCCTGTCAGAGTTTAAAATAGAAGGAAATTAAACCTTTTTTTCTCTGTTCCTAAAGATTAAAATT
>NC_087223.1:7377746-7383041 GCF_015104395.2 Macrobrachium nipponense
GCTAATTACTATTATTATTATTCTTATTATTATTTTCTCTATATAGCTTCCTTGAACGATCAATATCAAGCTGAGAGAGAGAGAGAGAGAGAGAGAGAGAGAGAGAGAGAGAGAGAGAGAGTCTGCTAACCAAACACCGCAGATTCATCATAAAAAAAAAAAATGAGACAAAAAACGCCCTAGGGATAAAAAAATCATATTCCGTTATAATTCCCTAAATTCGGGGGAACCGTAGGATTTACACCCTAAATCTAGGGGGAAAAGGGATGTTTGTCAGGGGAGGAGGTTGAGGAGATTAAGTAACTAATGTTTGGGGCGAAATTCTACTATGTCAAGGGATGTTTTGATGTTGGGGGCGAGGAACGTATGTCAAATGTTTTGGTAATTACGTTTCTCTCTCTCTCTCTCTCTCTCTCTCTCTCTCTCTCTCTCTCTCTCTCTCTCTCTCAAATTAGGAGCAGCTCCCAATTGCCCTATTTACCATTTTGATGGTTTAACAAGTAAATAAACTTTGCTTATTAATATTACTTAGGAGAGATTAACCTTGAAATATCTACGTACATGACATGACCTTTGGCCTACAAATTTAATTAAAATTCCACCTTTTAACTTAAAAACGGTAAACTTTATATAAAATATATACATCTCTGATCATTTAATTTTAACTTCGAAGAGGGAAATGAATTATTCAAATCCATCACTTGCAACATTTCTTGTGAATTATGCAAATTATATTAGAGTTTTTCTTTTGATGTTTGTAATTCTAGACGAGAAAATCTATCTTTTGTATCTCTCTCTCTCTCTCTCTCTCTCTCTCTCTCTCTCTCTCTCTCTCTCTCTTTGTAGAGTCTCTCTCTCTCTCCTCTGATGTAGACTTTGTGGTGTCACCATGACTTTTCTTTCTCTTTCTCTCTCACTCTGGTGTAGATTTTATGGAGTCTCTCTCTCTCTCTCTCTCTCTCTCTTTCTCCTTCTGTATTACAGGGGGCCCATGATTGATAGACATGAAAGTTAAGAGGAAAATATTTTTGTTGGAATATCAACTATACTCTCTTTGAAACAACCAATTCACCTCATCTGATTCTATTCTAAGTAAATGCATTTCTTATCAGGGAATGAAACTGACTAAATTATATATTTATATAGATTTACTTAGCTACTTTTGGGTCTGAAAAAGATGAGGTGTTTGATTCAAGATACGGAATTTTAGCATAGGATTTAATGTTTATTATCAAAAATGAAAATGTAAGGAATGAATAATGTGTATTTTAAACAGTACAGAACAATTATTTCTAATAAAATAAAGCGTACGTATTTTCATTTTCGTTGATGAAACAAGGCTATATTTGACCGTTGATTTTAGCACGTTTTAATTTACGTTGAAAGTTAGGGATATAATGCTTACAACTTGTGTGAGGGGAGTAAGCTGGAGGTCGGATCACGCCTTGTTGATTTTCAGTAGGTAGTTTCACTTTTCCATCATTTGAATTTTCTATAAAAGTTATTTAATACTTTTGACTTATTAGAAGGTTTGGATCATAAGTTTTGGATATTAAGTTTTTTTGCTTCTGAAATAAGTCTATTAAATTTGACACTTGAAAAACAATTAATTTATTGAATTTCACGTCAAAAATCCCTATTAAGTATTCAGTAAATATTACATTATTATTCAAAACTTATTTTATATTTAGCATTTTACTTATGAAGGTATAAATAATTATAGATACTCATGTTTTTATTTTATTATTATTATTATTATATTATTATTATTATTATTATTATTATTATTATTATTATTATTTATTATTTATTATTTATTATTTATTATTTATTATATTATTTATTATTTATTATTATTGTATTGATTATTATTATTATTATTATTTAGAGAAGCAAATCCCCAGTTATGTAAATGTACATATATTTCAATATAAAAATTTTAAAAACAAGCAAAGATATTAGCTTTCGGGAATCTTGTAACGCGGTTCCCCTTATCAATTCTGAACACGTTGATGATAAACATCACAGCGAAGTGGAACCCAAAACAGGAGTTAAAACAAAACTAAGTGACTTGTTTAGAAAACAACGGAAACCGGTCGTCAAGTATAAATCAGGCAATGCCGTCGTTTCCTGATGAAAGCCCCGTCAGTCGTCTGGAACGTCGAATTGGTCCTATCCCAATGCGGTCGTTCTGATGGTCCTCTTCAACAGCATAGGCGCCGGCAGCATCGGTTACTGGAAGTAGCCGAGTTACCTAAACTGGAAAAGAGAGGCAACCGCAGCATCAGATGTGGTTAAAGAGACAACACTCTCATCATGTTCTTTATCCTTAAAGCCTTTAATATATTTCTTGGAAATAAGGTTATTGGTGAATTTATCTTCCTGTGTGAAAGATTTATTGCCTTCCATGGAAAAACCACTGTCTATCGCCGCACACTCTACTAGCCTTCTTATACCGTCTTTACTTTTGAAAATTACTTTAGAATCTTCCTTAATTATGCGGTGATCGAGCTTAAGACTGTGACTAACTAATACATTGTTTTCCGCATGTAACTGGTAAGCTCTTTTGTGTTCCCCGATTCTAGTGGGCAGCCCTCTACCACTTTCACCGAAATATTTAGAGTCACATTCTGAACAGGGAATTTCGTAAACACCAACTTGTTTGTGATTCGTTGTGCTATTAGTTATGTAAGAAGTCTCTTAATTGTGTTTTATAATTAAAGACTATATTTATTTTATCATTGTGATTTTTGTTAACAGTTTTCCTTATTCTGTTTAGGTGAGGATTAAAAGGGAGTGCAAGACAATTCGTAAACTTCTTTTTATCATTTACTTTAGATGAATCTATGTAGAATATGCTTCTGGCTTTTTTAAAGGCATTATTAATAAAATATGAAAGGTAACAACGTTTTTTTGAAAACATCTTCAATGTGTTTAAGTTCTCTGTCAATGAAGTCGGGGTCACATATTTTCAGGGCTCCCAAAACAAAATTGACTAAGATGTTAGTTTTGACTTCACTATTGTGCCAGGAGAAAAAATGAATGTATGTTTCAGCATTGGTTTCTTTTCGATAAAATGTAAATTTAAAAGTGAAAGTTACTGGGTCATGGAAGATCAGTATGTCTAAAAACGGCAACTTATCGTCCGTTTCGTGTTTGGCTGTGAAGTTGATAGAGGGCAAGATTCCATTAATATACCGAAGGAAATTGTCAAAATTTGAAGGGTTACCTTTAAAAAATAAAATATCATCTACGTATCTCACCCCAAAAAATGGGCCTTAGTGAAGGTTCACAGTTCTGCAAAATTTCAACTTCAACAAATTCCATGCATAAATTGGCAAGAATAGGAGACAAAGGAGACCCCATTGAAACACCAAACTTTGGCCTAAATCCTTGATGGACTAAGTGGCAGAGTCACTGGTCCAACTTGAATAGTAATTTAAAGCTGAAATCGATCAGACTTCTGTTCATCCCTGGTCACCTTCTGTTGGGATGGATAGAAGATCTAGTATAGTATTAACACGCCTGCTTATAGGGCATACATTTTTAACACACAGGTATCTTTTAACTAGTGGAGCAGAGAGGCAGGTTCCTCAATGCTCCAATTGTAATGTTGGCATTACAGTGAGGCATATATTTGTTGACTGTCCTCTTTATTTTAAATCCATAGGGAACGTCGGTTTTGGTTTTCACCAACAAACCTTTTGTCAGATTATTTTATGGAAGAGGGTTCTCCCACAGAAGGAGATTTTTAAATTTCTTAAGGAAATCCATTTGTTTTTTATGGAGATTTAACTGAGGAGTTTTTAATTTTGAATTTGATTTTAATCGTTTGATTTAATCATTATAAGTGTATTCTTGTATTAGTAAATATATCCAGTTCGATAAAAAAAAAAAAATTATGCGCCTTGAAATGGCCTTTGGAGCCTCCGGCGCGTGTCAAAAATGGCCACAAATTTTATAAATTCAATTCAATTCCTAAATCCTTGATTGTTAAAGGAAAAGACTGTGGAGGACACGCAAAGTCGAACTAGATCTAAGAACTGCTCAGTGGGTATAGCATAACTAATGTTACCTAAATCAGACTTTTCCTTGAGCTTATTAAGTACATATTCCAATGGCACATTTGTGAAAAGCGCTGTCACATCTAGGCTAATAATTTTACACTGAAGGTTTCTCAGTTTCTTGAGACGTCCCATAAAATCTATCGAGTGAAGAAGATGCGCTTCAGAAAAAGTACCCAACAAGGGGCTCAGTTGTTCTGCTAACCATTTTGCTAAAACCGATTGAGGTGGAAATCCAAGTGGCCACTATAGGACGCAGGGGACAACCACTCCTATGTATCTTCGGTAACCCATAAAAATAGGGAAGACTCGGGTTTTTATTGGAAATCTTACTTATTATGATTTGTTTATGTTCCTGTTCAGTCAACGTACTAGCAATTTTTCTTACATCTCTATTGAATTTTAATTGCAGTGAAGTCAATGAGGGTATTTCGTTAAGTTTGATATAAGTATTGTCATCATCAAGTAAAGAATTCGCTTTGGAAATGTATGTGTTATGGTCCATAATAAGTGACCCTCCCTCGTCCGCTTTCATAATTTTGATGTCCTTGTTCTCACATAATTCTTTTAAGGCTATTCAGTGTCTTCTAGTTAAGATTCCAATTTGCTCATGTAAATAATTATTGGTTAAAACACCTTTCAAAAAGTTTAGCTGAAACTCATTGTGTCTGAAATCAAAATGGTTTATATTGCTGATACCTTGTAAGAGGTCTGTGTTACTAGTCCCTAAACAGCAATTCAAACCAAGACCGAGCAATTCTTTTTGACAATTTTCGCCAACTTTGGTCCATATTGAGTCAAGTTTACAATTATGTGCCACATTTCTGCTTTGGCGCCCTCGAACATGACTGGATGTAGAAGATCTTGCAGTTCTCTCATCTGTCTCCTCAGGTCCAAATGAGCGCACTCCACTTCCCAGATCGCTTCTTCAATTTTATCTTTAAGGAAAGATCTCTGGAAGTCGGGAAATTTATGTCCGAGAAAGGAAACGTCACAAATTCGTCCAAAGGCTTTCGGAATCACATTTTCTTCTAAGTAATTTTTCAGGAAACGCATCTGGCTCTTCTTTCTTAGGTAGGCAGTCCACTTCTTCACTATTTCCGGTATATTATTATTATTATTATTATTATTATTATTATTATTATTATTATCATTATTATTATTATTATTACTATTATTATTATTTGCTTGATTTAAAAAACGGCTGTGTTTACTAATGACTGTCTTCATC
>NC_087223.1:7383541-7398541 GCF_015104395.2 Macrobrachium nipponense
TTTAAAAATAATTTTCCCTCATTCTATTTGGTAACTCCAAGCACAGAGAGAGAGAGAGAGAGAGAGAGAGAGGAGAGAGAGAGAGAGAGATTATTCCACCGCATCGCTTCCACCAGATAATGAAAATCCTTCCTGGATTAACGAAATCCTCCCCCCCCCCCCCCCCCCGGATTTCACTGCTACCTCGCAACTCTTCCCTCTTATCTGGCCCTGGGGGGGATCTGGGGGCTGGGGTGGGGGGTGGGATGGTTTGGGGGGAGCCAAGCACTTATTCTGGGATTCATGGGATCTGTGACCCTGACAATGTACTAATTTGGGAATTTGGGAATAGGAGCTCGAAATCTGAGGCTCTGGGAATTGTGACCGGATCCTTAAAAGAATAATTTAGAAAATCAATAATGTTATAAGAGTAGTAATGATGATATTATTTGTACAACTTCCACCACTATTAGTATTATCCACGTAGTCCCATGTTTCTCTCTCTCTCTCTCTCTCTCTCTCTCTCTCTCTCTCTCTCTCTCTGAGAAAAAACCATTTAGAAACTTTCCTCTAACTTACATGATAATCTTAGTCGAGCACAAAGAAATCCCCTGTTATAGTAAGCTCAGCTTCTTTCAAAATCCCCGAATATGATCAAAGTTTCCATAAAAATTGGGGTCCTTAAGAGGGTCTATTTGTCGTGAATAACCCATAGAGAACCCATATTATTACCTCCCCCCATAGACTGTGTTTGTTTGTAAAGCAAGATATCTCATGAAGAGATGAGCAGATTTGGATTAAACTTGGCAGATATCTTTGTTAGTGGCCCTCTCTAGATGGTCGGGTTTCCCGTCATGTAACTTTATTGGGTGTCTTTTCCAGACGATTAATTAGTTCTGAGTTGAATGTTATGGAATTTTCAGTGCTTTAGTGGCTGGAGAGAGAGAGAGAGAGAGAGAGAGAGAGAGAGAGAGAGAGAGAGAGAGAGAGAGAGAGAGAGAAGGTGAAAGAGCGTGTTGCAAAAAGAGACAGAGATATTGAGAGACGTAAAAAGAAACAGAGAATATCTAGGAAACATGACAGAGAGAGAGAGAGAGAGAGAGAGAGAGAGACCTTACCTTACAGACCTTACATCTTGTTCGGGTTGCCCCAGGTCCCTCAGTGTGAGGCACCTCTAATGTCTACCAGAGAGTTGCTAGTACATCTTCCGGTATATTTTGCATCTTCCAATCTTGGATGGTCTGGGATGCAGTTTAGATATTTGTCGAGCTTATTCTTAAACACATCTAGGCGCTCACTCCTGATATATTCCTCAGATGAGCTGGCAACGCATTGAAATTGACGCTGCATTATCGATGCTGGTGCGTAGTGGATTAATGTCCTGTGTGCTTTCCTTATTTTTCCTGGTATAGTTTTGGGCACTATTAATCTACCTCTGCTTGCTCTTTCTGATATTTTTAGTTCCATGATATTTTCTGCTATTCCTTCTATCTGTTTCCATGCTGAATTATCATGTAGCGTTCTCTTCTCCTTCTAGACTATATAATTTTAAGAATTGTAGTCTTTCCCAGTAGTGCTATGTCCTTAACTTCTTCTATTCTATGCTGTAAAGGACCTTTGTACACTCTCTATTTGTGCAATATCCTTTTCCGATAGTGTGGGTACCATATCATATTGCAATATTCAAGTGGACTACGAACATATGTTTTATAAAGCATAATCATGTGTTCAGCTTTTCTTGTTTGAAGTGCCGTAACAACATTCCCATTTTTGCTTTACATTTTGCCAACAGAGTTGCTATTTGATCATTGCATAACATGTTCCTATTCATCATCACACCAAGGTCTTTAACTGCTTCCATATTTGTGATGGTCTCATTATTAGGTCCCTTATATGCATATAGCTTTCTTTCTCTGTCTCCATAATTTATTGATTCAAATTTATCAGAGTTAAATACCATCTCCTATTTTACCTCTGCCCAATCATATACTTTGTTAAGGTCTCTTTGTAGAGCGTTTTCCTATCTTCATCACAAGTAATTTCTCTACTTATTCTTGTGTCATCTGCGAAACTACTCACTACCGAATCCTTAACATTATTGTCTATGTCTTCAATCATAATAACAAACAGTATTGCAGCTAACACCGTACCTTGCGGCACACCGGATATTACCTTGGCTTCATCCGATTTCTCGTCGTTTGCAATAACTATCTGTTTTCTGTTGTGTAAAAATTCTTTTAACCATCTTCCTACTTTATCCACGATATTGTGTTTTCCTAATTTTCTTCGCTTAATATATTATGGTCTACTTTATCAAAAGCTTTTGCAAAGTCTAAATACATCTGTTTCATTTTGCCGCTTTTCATATTTTTGAATATGTTTTCACGGTGGACTAACAGTTGGGTTTGTGTACTTTTTTTTTCCGGGTACGAAACCATGTTGTCCTTTTTATTACTTAAACAAATTATTTTTATTAAATGTTTCATAATACTTTTCTTCATTACCCTTTCATACACTTTCATAATATGTGATGTTAGACTCACAGGCCTATAATTACTTGCCTCTAGTCTTGATCCACTTTGAAAGTAGGGGTAATATATGCTAATTTGTGCTCATCATATATCTTGCCTGTATCTACACTTTGTCTTAATAATATTGCAAGTGGCTTTGCGATAGAATGAACTACTTTCTTTAACAAAATAGCAGGAATTCCATCAGGCCCTGCAGCAGCTCCATTTTAATTTCATTAATAGCCTGCACAATATCAGCTTCATTAATATCTATGTCAGCTAAATATTCACTATTTTCATCCCTTACTTCTATATCATTATCTTCATTATCTATTCTAGGGTGAATTCTCTCTATACGTTCTGCCAGTATGTTGCAAATTTCCTTTTTTTCATTCGTTAATCTCCCTTCAATTCTTAGAGGGCCTATATTCTATTCTTCTTTTATTCATCTTCTCGCATATGAGTATTAATAGTTTTGGGGTTTTGCTTTGATATTTAATAGGGTTGTTTTTTTCTTCCAAGTCCCGTTTTCATTTTCTTTTGATTGTATAATCTTTTGTTCTGCATTTTCTATCTTACTTTTTAGTTCTATAACTTTCCATGCATTTTTTTTCTTTTGCAAGACCTTTTTCCACTTTCTGATTTTCTGGAACAAGATCCTTCTGTCTCTTGTATGCATGAATGATGTTTACTTTTCTTTTCTTGGTATATATTTTTCCACTATTATCTCCAATATTTTATATAATATCTCCGTATTTACCCTTATGTCATCACTTACGAAAATGTTATCCCAATCTGTTTAATTCTTCATTAATTTCTGACCATTTTATATTTTTACTGTAGAAGTTGTATTTTCCATATCCTTCCCACTTTTTCATTTCTTGCTTATCTCTATTTTCACTTGCTTTGGAATGAACTGTTTAATTCTATGACATTATGGTCTGAAATACTCGCATTATAACTATTATTTCTTTAACATAATTCATCTCGTTCACAAATACTAGGTCTAAAGTATTTTCCTTTCTTGTTGGCAGGTGATTTATTTGTTGAATGTTGTATTCTAGTAGCATATCTAATAGCTTTTCAAATTGCCTCTTATCTTCTGGCACTACTATTACTCTCTTTTTTATATGTATAAGTACACCACAATCTCCTATTCGTTCTTTCCATCTACGAAAGGAAAGTTGAAGTCACCAGATAGGAGAATAGTCCAGTCCTTGTGATTTCTACATATATCATCCAATTTTTCAATTATTAAGTCAAACTCTTTAGTATTAGGAGGTCTATATATTACTATGTTCATCAATTTTTCAGATTCAAATTCTACCGCGATTAGTTCACATTCTGAGTTACTATAGTTTCTCATATATTTTTCCTTGTTTTTTGTCTTTCCCATATATTGCGGTTCCCCTTGATTCCTATTTTTTCTATCTGATCTATAAGTTTGGAACCCTTTTATTTGATCATCACCCTTCCCAGTCTCTTGGGAATACCAGGTTTCACTTATATTCATTATATCTATTTTCTTTTCATTTTGGGTTAGTTCTTCTAAGTACTCTCTCTAATTTTTTTTTTGAGTTACTCGTAACTAAACCCTGCGCATTCATCACTATGATGGTTTGCGTGTTTCTCCTTCATTTAATACTGATAGTAATAAGGATTTTCCCATGTCTCTTTCCTGTTCTGGTATGTTGTTCTTTTTTTCATTTCCAGAAATTCTGACATTAAAAAATCCAACTTTTCCATAATATTTGATCTTCCTTCATCATAATTATTAATTTTGTGTCTGAATCTGCAATTTTCTCCGTTTCTGCAATATCCTCTTGCATAATAAATACAGTTATTATCTCTTGAGTAGAATTTCGGAGCTGATGCTTTGAAATTTTTTGCTGACACCTCTGCATATCTCATTGGTGGTTTGCTTTTCTCTTTTACCTGATATTCTGATTTCTCTCTTTATTTGTTTCTTTCTTATTTTGGATTTTATTACTTGGTTGGTTATTTATTTGATTATGATTCATGGCTACAGGGTGCATATATTTGCATTTTTTGTCGAACTTACATCCTTTTCCTTCTTTTAGGTTTTTACATATTTTTTGGATGCAGATCTCTGCAATCATCCCCATATCCATCTAAGTATGCACATTTACCATATATTTTCATAGTTTTGACATATCTTAGGATGTTTGTAGTAACATCTTTCTCCAAATCTGCAATTCCCTCTTTTCAAAAGGTTGCAGATTTTGTCTTTCTTGTCTATTTTTTCCTCTTTCCCTCATTGTATAGATCTGGGTAGAGCCTCTTCTGATTTGCTTTTCTGTTGTCATATCGTAATTTATTTCTTCGTAGGTTATGCTGCTTTATTGCCTCATATGTAGTATCAATGAGTATCTCTGCATCCATACTTTTATCTTGTTTTTCTTTGTTTTCCTTATTTTTTT
Source organism: Macrobrachium nipponense (assembly GCF_015104395.2). Taxonomy (NCBI): domain Eukaryota; kingdom Metazoa; phylum Arthropoda; class Malacostraca; order Decapoda; family Palaemonidae; genus Macrobrachium; species Macrobrachium nipponense. The sequence continues at coordinate 7,388,472 of NC_087223.1, forward strand.
TCTGTCATTTCATTTTTTGTTTACTTCTCTTCCGTTTTCCCTCTTCTTTCTTTTTCTTCTTCTTCTTCCTCTTCCTCTTCTTCTTCATCCTCAACTATTTGTACATTCAATCTTGATTTAATAACATTGTCTATCCATGATAGACATGTTGAACAAAAAATTCTTGTATCTTTTCTCAAATCTTGTATTACCTCAGCACACTGTGGATGGGTCGGAATGTTGCATGCAGCACATTTTCTGATTAGGTTTTTGTGGATTGACTATGCTATACAACCTTACACAGTTTGCATGCTTTTGGCATTCTTTTTCCAATAATGCATCAATTAGTTATATTCACAAGATTCACCTTATTCATTTTCTTTGTCGGAATATGTTGGTTTATGTATATTTTCTTTATGAGTCTCTTGACCACTTGGATTTTATTTGGAACTTCTTCAATTATTTTTCAAGATGTTTTCATTAGATTTGTTCCAGTTTGAAGGATTATATCCTTCTAATATATCTATGAATGCTTTTGTATCTTTTGGTTAGGACTGTTGCTGATTTCATAGATGAGAAATGCCAGTTCCCTTCCTGCTACCTCATCGTATTGCGAATCTGCTAAACACGCCAAATTATAAATGCACCTAAACAAGAGTAAACATTCCCCTAAACAAAAAAAAACAAAAAAGTAAGCCGAAAAGGAAACGATTGTTTTAAAAAAGCAAATATAGAATCAATGAACCGCAGTGGACCAGAGGTAACCTTTGGGTTGAGAAGTAAACACGCGATGTTGACATGGGATCGTTCTTTGCTTATTTAGGAAAAGAAAGAAAAAAAAGAGGTTCTCTGCGTTCTGTTACAGACATTGCCAGCAAAATGGTTTGTCTTCTTTTTTTCTGGTTGGGATACATCTCCTAGAGTCTCCTAGTAGGCTGTTGGACGCATAGGCTATATGTCTCTTTGGAGGCTAAAGAGCTACATACATACGCCACTAGTTGACACACAAAAGGAACCCCACTCCCCCTCTTTCAACCCACCCCACTTTCATGTTACATCTATTTCTCTGCGAGTGTTAACTTTGTTTATGTACCACAAAGGCTCCTACACAGAGCGCCGTAGGCTTCGTCGAAATTGATCATTTTGGCAACAGACAGGCACTTACGAGCTGCTTTGAGCAGGCTGTCTTCCGTGATGGGATGTCTGCTTGCTCGGTGGCCAGATGGAAGAGAGGTTTTTCAAAAAAGAAGTCCTGCAAGCACAAACAAACTTGTGTGTGTCTGTGTGTGTGTGTGCATTTGTGCCTCTGGATATTACTTTATATTTTCCCAATGACAGGGAACTGTTTGTGTGTTTGCCCGATAACAGGACTGTGTTCTGCCAAAATTTCTTTATAGTTTTTTCCATCATAGTCAAACGCACCAATGTATGATATATACTTGTGACCAAACAAAAGTAAACTTATTCATCTAAGCTAGAGTGTATATCCTGGTAAAGTTATTACTGACAATTGTATTATATCAAAGAAAATGAAGAAAAATATGATTTTTGTAAGATATCGCAGGGGGTCGTATTCCAATGGAAAGAGATTGAACAATACAGGACATGGCTTCGTTTACTACGCGAGACCCAGAGTGAGAATAATATACCTAGACTTAGAAGCCGTGATATCACGACCCCCAAGCCCACTTCATAACAGACTTGTCATTACCTGTAAAAGCCGATGAAAGGAAATGTGAAATGGCAGGTCCAATTTCTTTTTAAAGTCATCTCCTTTGTTACCTAATAACTCTTGACGTGGTATATAATTCTATATCTTATCAGGAGTGAACAAAAAAAAAATCTTGCCTAGAATCAGTCACTGATACCCATTTTATTTCTGCCTTAGTTATCTTTTATTGTATTTGTTTTTTATCTATATGCAGTCTAAATTTTTTATTAATTTCACTTATTAGAATGAAGATCATCCTAATCTAGGTGACCAACCCAGCGCTGCCTGGGAAAACTATGAATAACAGTTGATCAATTACCTTAGAAAGGAAGTAACTCGTGGTGTGGTTTTCATTAACGTATTTTTTAAAACAGTGAATTCTCCAGACAGAATTATTAATCGCAGGAAAGAACTGCATTTTCAGTGACATTACACATAACTCTACACAACAAAAGAACTCAAAGGAAATGCAGGAAAGTTTTTCTAAACGTGGCCGTAATTTCCAGTAGCTACTCGAACCCGACACTGGGAGGGAAAGTATGCGAACCTACGTTCCCGACACTCCACATTTCACACCAGTACAAAATGTTATCCCATGGCTGTCTTTGCCAGGATCAGCAGTAAATAAAGTACCCGAGAGGGCATGGGTACGGATTTGAAAATTTCGCAAAAACCTTCCTTAGGTCAACTGAGTGCCTCATTCAAAATTTTGTCTAGATCGGTCAAGCAGTTCGGAATTCTCTAGAGCACAAGTTTACGAACAAAGTTTAGTTACATTCACACATACATATGATCTGAAAAAAAAGATATTACAAAAATTATACATGTATCACTTGGAAGTATGTGGAAACTACTGTACAGCCCCAAGAGAAGTAACATTTCTTGTGATAAATTGTCATGCCAGATGACAAATATGATACAGAACCATAAGGTCTCCAGGTGGGCTATAAGATTAATTGCTGTTTTATTCAGTTGATATAAATGCAGCAGCATCTTTCTAGAGGCTCAATATATCTTGTGCACAGGAATGAGACCTAACATATTATCTGGCAGTACCTGGAAACTATACAATAAAAGGGGTGGATGCTTGTTCTAGGAAACAGATACTAAATGTCATTAGTTCAAAAATGATGCATAACTTTGGGGGTCAGTTATTTAGGAGAATATTAAACACGTAACATAAAAATATCATCATAATCCAATTCGGTTATTTTTATGAGAAAAGTTAACATTCCCATTTTCATTCTTTCATAAACCAAATGGTTTTCTAGCGACATATGAAAACTGTAGAAGCGAAGTTGCTAATCATTATTTTTTGGATAAATGTAAAATTATCATTATTACCAGAAATCAGTTTCTGGGGGAAAATACAGAGCGATGGCAGACCCATTTTACGAACCATTTAATTAATTAACTTGATGGTTGAGAAGTGTTTCTAAGAATAAGATAATCTCTTCTCCTGGAAGAGAAATGATGACTACTCTCTGGAGGCCATTTCTACATCACAGGTTTCTCTCGACTTTCAGAAAATCTAATCTAATCCTTCAAACAATTTTTCATATTTAACGTTCATAATTTTCTTTCACTTATTGGACTTCCAAAGCCTTAGGAGAACAATTTCCTCCGTCAAATTCATTTTCATTTTTACTCCTGAACGAAACATTTTGCACTGAAGGCCTCCAAGTCCTTAGTGCTAATGAAGTCGGAAGATTTTCCTCGAGATTTCTCTTCTAGCTGAAGTGTCTCCTTAAAACTCCCATTCAACGTCTTACGAACACCGAATCACTGACTTTAGCTTCTTGTATTGTTGACGGGGCTTGTTCTCTGTGATTTGCTGTCGAAACTTGGATGCTTGAGGGAAGGGATTTGACGAAAGTTGGCCCCGAAAATTGGACAAGTTTTGAAGGGAGTTTTCGTTTTCGCACTTATTAAAATGTTTGGCATGGCGGAGGCACAATACAGGCAATGAAGTATTATTTCATAGTGCACAGATGCACAGAGTGACCTGATTTCTAAGGTTATTCTGGCATTCTTATGATTTTCTTTCTGAGCAAATAAAATCTTAGGAATAAATATTACTGTATATGACTGCCTGCTCATTTATTACGTTCATAACCGAGTAAAAGGTCTATCTTATGAACCATAATATCTTCAATAACTGACATGGCATTCTCTGCTATTTAATTCAAAGTTTTCCTTTAAAAAATGCTGACAGTCTTGCAAATAACATCTATTTCTTGAGGCCTTTGGGAACTCTATCATATTCTGCACTCTATCCTAACTTACAGGCCCCTCCCCCCGGTACTACATAGTTGCCAAGTATTACCAGATAATACATTAGCCATCGTTCTAAGAAGTTTATTCAGGAAGAATTAATGTAATTCACTTATTTATAGCATTATTTATCATGAAATACGTAATTATTGTGTTTGTGGGAGGGTGTGTATTACGTACAGTTTATATCAACAAAAGGGTGAGAAAATATTAGTCAAATTTGAATCTGAGCTGTTATGATTATTATTATGATTATTATTATTATTATTATTATTATTATTATTATTATTATTATTATTATTATTATTATTATTTAATACAATAGCTGTTTCAACGGCATTTAAATTATATAGAATCTTCTCAATTCTTCTTATTATCTTTTTCTCGTCAGCATGTAGCTGGTGTATTAAGTTTCCTAAGGACATGTAAAGATTTTCATTTGTCTTAGGTTTATTCCTCTAACGTGTCGACAGCGCACAGGCAGCCATCTATGAGAGTATACAGAAAAGTGAATTAAGATACGTTTTTCAAGTATTTATAGCATGCAAGGTCGTGTACAATCGATGGACGGGTCGGTGGGTGGGGATTTTAATTGGTCGTTGGATGGTAACGAAATCTCTCCCTGAGGCGATGAGATCTGCTTAGTCTGGTCGGAGTTATAAGCGTGGGTTGGGCGTTGGTTGGGGTACCCACCTCTTGGGCGGCAGGTACTGCTGCATTCTGTCCAGATGACACATCTTCCGCTCGTTCTCTCCCGCTTTCTCTCTCTGCTTCTTCCTCTCTTTCTCTCTCTCTCAGTTTTTTTCTCTGCAAATTCCTCTCTCTCTCTTTCTCGTTCGCTCCTTATTCTCTCTCTCTCCCTCTCTGCTTGTTCCTCTCTCTCTCTCTCTCTCTCTCTCTCTCTCTCTCTCTTTCTCTTTCTCTCTCTCTCTTTCTCTCTCTCTCTCTATCTCTCTCTGTCTGTCTCTCCCCCCTCGATCTCTCCTCTCTCTCTCGTGGCGGTATACGGAGTCGGTTGGTTTCTCCGTATACCGCCACGAGAGAGAGAGGAGAGATCGAGGGGGGAGAGGAGAGAGAAAGGAGAGAGAGAGAGCAGAGAAGAGAGAGGAAACAAGCAGATAGAGAGAGAAAAAGAGAGGAGAGAAAGGAAGAAAGAGAGAGAAAGAGAAGAGAGGAAAAGAGAGGAAGCGAAAGAGAAAAAAAAGAAAGAGAGAGAGAGAAGGAATTTGCAGAGAGAAAAAGAAAGAAACTAGAGAGTGAGAAAGAGAGGAAGAAGCAGAGAGAGAAAGCCAGGAGAGAACGAGCGGCCCAAGAGGTGGGTACCCCAACCAACCCAACCCACGCTAATACTCCGACCAGACTACGCAGATCTCATCGCCTCAGGGAGAGATTTCGTTACCATCCAACGACCAATTAAAATCCCTACTCACCGACCTGCCCACCGATTGTACACGACCTTGCATGCTATAAATACTTGTAAAACGTATCTTAATTCACTTTACTGCATACTCTCATAGATGACTGCCTGTGCGCTGTCGACACGTTAGAGGAATAAACCTAAGACAAATTAAAATCTTTACATGTCCTTAGGAAACTTAATATACCAGCTACTGCTGACGAGAAAAAGATAATAAGAAGAATTGAAGATTCTATATAAATTAAATGCCGTTGAAACAGCAATTGTATTCAATGCTACTGGCCCTCGGAGAAGGCCTCCTTCCTTATTATTATTATTATTATTATTATTGTTGTTGTTGTTGTTGTTGTTGTTGTAAATATTAACCTAATATCCTTTCCATTATTCATCAAGTTGTCCTTAGAATTCTCAATAAAATCCCTTTCAGGTCAAAACTTGATTAGCTTTCTTTCGAGGTTCAACAAGTGGCCTTTGACAAGACTTCAACAAAAGGCTTATATGAAGTCTCCAGTACTTTTGAACTTCCCTTAGCCCACCCCCAAATACCGTCCCCCTCCCCCACCCCCTTCCACCTTTCCTTTCTTCTTCTCTTCTTCTTCTTCTTCTTCTTCTTCTTCTTCTTCTTCCCTTTGACCTATTGAAAATTACCCTGGCTTTCATCTTTCTCAAAAGCTCTCTGTTAACAAGTTATTTTGATCAGAGTCCGTGAAGGTCGAATTACCCAGTGCCTTAACGTTAGATCAATGTTATGCTGACTTTTGTTCTTTTAGTTTTGTTTGCGTCTATTCTTTGCTTTTTCAAAATCAATTTTTATTTGCTTGCTGATACATAGCTGCTTTTGTTTCATGGGATGTTAGGAATAAGTGATTTTTTCTTATTTTCTTAGATTTCTTTATATTGGTAGACATTCATTTTCCAGAGCTGTAGGATGCATTTTTCTAGAATTCCAGTTTTTTTTTTTTTTCAGAAATCAGAAATCGAAATTTTTTTATTTTTTTTCCGGAACTGCAGTTTTTTTTTCCAGAACTCGAGGATTATTTTTCCAGAACTTGTGAATTAGTTTTCCAGAACTTGAGGATTATTTTTCCAGAATTCGGGGATTAGTTTTCAAGAACTCGAAGATTAGTTTTCCAGAACTTGTAAATTAGTTTTCCAGAACTTGAGGGTTATTTTTCCAGAATTCGTGGTTTTTATTAGTTTTGCCAGAACTTGAGGATTATTTTTCTTTCCAGAAGTTTTCCAGAACTCGAGGATTATTTTGTTTTTCTAGAACGTTGATTGGATTAGTTTTGCCAGAACTCGAGGATTATTTTCCAGAACTCGTACAAATTTGAGTTTTCCAGAACTTGAGAACTGGATTTCTAGAACTCGTCGATTAGTTTTCCAGAACTGGAGGATAAGTTTTCAAGAACTCTTACATTAGTTTTCCATAATTCGCAGGTTAGTTTTCTAGAACTATTGGATTAGTTTTCCTTAACTCGAAAATTTTTCCAGAACTCGAGAACTGGTTTTCCAGAACTCGTGGATCATTTTTCCAGAATAATTGTATTAGTTTTTCAGAACTTAAGGATTCGTTTTCCAGAACTCGAGGATTAGTTTTCCAGAACTCGTGGATCAATTTTCCATATTTGGTGGATTAATTTTCCGGAGCTGTAGGAATTATCATCTGATAAAACGTCCTCAATTTTCCATATTTAGTGGATTAACTTTCCGGAGCTGCAGGATTCATTTTCCAAAGCTGTAGGAATTATTGGTCTGGAAAAGCGTTCCTCTGTCAGGTTGAGATCGTAAATTTCCAGACTCAGATCTTGAGTCAGCTTTGCTGTCAGCTCCCGGAATGACAAGGAGAAGAATAACGCTTTCTTCGATAACGTCCTACGAAAGAGTAAGATGAATTACTCCCTTAGAGGAATTCTCCTTTGATTTGAATAATGGGGTCACATCTTTATCTAGAATTTCTTCATTTGTTCTCTTAATTTTTCTCTTGTGATAGCTGATATTCTTTTTTTTCTGTATTTCCTGTTGCCTTCTGTTTATTATTATTATTATTATTATTATTATATTATTATTATTATTATTATTATTATTATTATTATTATTATTATTATTATTCAGAAGATGAACCCTATCCATATGGAACGAGCCCCCCCCCCCCCCACCCCCCCCCCCACCCCAACCCCCACAAGAGCCACTGACTTGAAAATCAATCTTCCAAAGAATATGGTGTTCTTTGAAAGAAGTAACAGAGGATAATTCTTTCAAATGAAAAGGCTTCACCTTCTGCATAGTAATTATTCGTAAAGGATACTCAGCTAGTTTTGACGTCAGTAGGCTCAGATATATTGGTAATATTCTAATTCATTACTATTAGTTTTCTGTTCGTTGCAATTAATTACTAAGGTCATGAGCATAGATATTTCATGAAATAGCTTCGAGTATAAAGCACCAGGTGGGGAGGCTTTCTACCAACTTATATGACCTTAGCGAAAGAAAATTCTATTTTAAAAGCTGGGAAAATGTGCGTCTGTGAAAGCGAAACTTAATGGTAGGGAAATTACCTCCAGTTTACCCACGATGAGAATAATATGAGAATAATGAACCCTATTATACTCCCTAATTATTTGGGCGTTCGAGACGAGAGTGCTCCCACCCCCCTCATCCCCAGTGGGTTGGGGGAACTCGCCTTTTTCTTGTTTTTCCAGTTCGTCAATTTTTTCCTGAATATCAAAGGAATGTATTTCTTTTTTTATCTTGCAAACAATATGGTCAGGTCACTTATGCTTTTTTTATTTATTTATTTATTTATCTATTGCATTTATACATAGATTTTTACATTTCGATTTAATTTCTGCTGTAGTTTGTTGAGGTCAAGATTTTTTTAATTGCAAAAGAATGTTTGGCAAAAATAGTCTGGTCAGTTATGTTTGTTTTTGTGTTCATACATAGATCTTAAAAATAATTGAATTTTGTTTTGTTGTTTGTGTTCATACGTAGATCTTAAAAATTAAGTTCAATTTCTTTTATAGTTTGTTGATAAGAAATTCAAGTTTATTATATTTAAAAAAAAATTCTGCAAAAATGGTCAAAGCAGTTACGTTTTTTAAATTTATATATAGATTTTTAAACAGAGTCATTTCATATTTTATTGATAAGAATCCGGGTCTTTCTTGTTTTGGAAAAGAATTATTTTTTCGTATTTGCAAAAAAAGGGCAGGTCATTTATGTTTTTTTTTATATTAATACAATAGATTTTTAAAAGTGAATTTGATTTCTTTTATAGTCTATTGATAATAAATAGGCTTCTTTTTCTTGTTTTAGTTTCAAAGGAATTGAATCTGCTTTCTTTAAATTTGCAAAGACATTTGAGTTTTCATAATCATATGTATATTTTTAACAGGATTTTCAAAGGAAGATATAATATATTGATTCATTTTTCCAATATCTATTAAAGACGAGGACGTACCTGAGCTGTGCCTGTCTTGGTTTACCAAAACAAATAAAGGACATCCCAACTTTAATCGACACACTGATAATGGCCCATTCTTCCTCACACTCCATCTCGGCCCATTCTTCCTCACACTCCATCTCAGCCCATTCTTCCTCACACTCCATCTCGGCCCATTTTTCCTCTCACACGGCCATCTTAAGCCTAAAGGTGATTTATCTGGTTAGGATAATCAGATCTGGAAGAGATCACAGGTTGGGGATAAGTGGAGGGACTCGAGCAGAGAGACTACAGAGATCCGGAGAGACAGAGACTCAGGTAAGTGGAAAATCTTGTTTTTTTCGAGCTTTTGTATAAGTTAGGACGAAAATATCTTGTTTGTGAATTTTTGGAGAAATTCAGATGAAAAATTATCATTTTATATTTCTGGTTCAATTAAAAAGAAAATTTAGGTTTTTTTGGATAAATTAAAAGTAAAATCTAATTTTTTCTTAATTCTCAGATGAACTAAAATGAAAATCTAGATTTTTCTTTAATTTCTGGATAATCTAAAAAGATTTATTAATCTTCGATTTTTGGGTAAATTTAAAAGAAAATTCTGTATTTTGTCTAATTTTTTATAGGAATAAAATTCTTTCATTTAAATTTTTGGATAGAAAGAAATCTTTCTATTTTCTTTGATTTTTTTTATCAATTCGAAAGAATATTCTTTATTTAGTTGAATCTTTGAATGAATTAAGTGGGAATTCTTTATTATTATGTTGAATTTTTTTGTGAAGTTAAAAGAAACTTGGTGTTTTAATTTTTGGTTAATTTTAGAAGAAAAGTCTTAATGTTGTTTAATTTGTTTTATAAATCTAAATGGAAAATTTCTTTCGGAATTTTTTGGTAAAAGAATGAATAATTTTTTTGAATTTTGGAAAAATGAAAAGTAATGTTTAATTTTTTTTAAATTCTTGGATAAACTTAAAGAAAATTATATTTTTTTATAAATTAATTGGGTAAAGTGAAAGGAGCATTGTTATTTTAATTAATTTTTAAAATAAATTAAAAGGACAATTTAGTTTTAAAAATTTTTATAAATTTAAAAGAAACTTAGGTGTTTTTTTATATCTGGAGAAATTCAAATTAAAATTCTTTTATTTTTATTTTTGCATAAATTAAAAAGAGAATTGAGGTTTCTTATTTTTGGATAAATAAGAAATAGTTTTTCTGATTTTGGATGAAATAAAAAAGGCAATTTA